>NC_048309.1:929285-939675 GCF_013100865.1 Trachemys scripta elegans
AATCCGGACGTATGGTAACCCTAGATGTAACTTACCCAGCTTGGCTCTGTGGAGCAACATGCAGGTTGGGGTGCTGGATAAGTCATCACTTGTCTGTAAAATCACAGCTCCACAGAGGAAGCAGGCCCCCGCTTTAATGATAGCAGCAGATGGATGCCAGCAGGCTGGCTGTGGCCAAAGCACTGAGGAATATGGCAGCACAGGAACTCAAACTCTAGACCCTGTGCTATATCAGCAATGGGGGCACTACTAAAGAACCTTCTCCATAAGGAGGCAGGAGTAGCAGCTCAAATGTCCTCTTTCCCAGCTCCTAGCCCCAAGAAGTGGGAGAAACTCTCACTCCTTCCCTCATTAGCTCTGTATAAGGAACAGCTCCATATCCCTCTTTCCCAATACAGCTATTTCCCCTCACGGTAACTGCCTTTGCATGGGCACAGCAGCATTTATTACAAATCTGTTTGTACACAGAGGATCTGAAACAGGAAGTTCACACAAATAGAAAAGTGCAGCTCTGAAGAGAAGCAGGAAGCAGCCAGTGACTTTGTTTACTGCCAGCCACCACTGACTAAGGGGAATGGCCCAAACAACTCTCAGGAGGTTTAATCACAGCTCTGCACTGCTGTTCCCTGTGGGCAGCATTCTGGTACCTGGGCCAACAAAAGCACAAGCCCCAACATGTCCAGTGAAACACAAAGGAAGGAAAGACAGGGAAACTCCCGTGAGAGTCCATGTGACTGGGCGCCACTTGGCAGGGAGGGTGAGGTTTCTTATGTTTCATGGGTTCCCTCTGGAGGCTGTGGGTCCCCTTCATGGCGAAGTGTCTCCATATATTTCTGCATCTTTTCAGTCATCCATGCAGGTGGGATAAAAGGTTTTAGTTCCTCCAGCTTCAAATCAGGAGAGCCCCTGGTGAGCAAGTGGGAGACAGGAGTGAGCATGTGGGGAGGGACACAGACACTGTCTGGTCACAGTTTCAGGAAAACTCCTCACCCACGACTGAGGTAAGATTGTCCAGAGAGCAGGGCTCCCATGAGAAGTCTGATTTTCAGGAGAGTGCAGCATGGTGGGCACACACTGGGTGCTGAGAAGTCTCATCCCAGTCGTGGGTGCTGAGATCATCGGTAGAGCACAATACTAGGCAGGACCCACTCTGCCTCCTGACCTTGCTCGCTCTCTTGCGCCCTGTGGGTAGGACGACTCCCCCATCCCCTCCCCCAGTCATTTCTTGTTTTATAAGGGGAGAGGGCAGGGATTTCAGCACAGCCGAAGTCTTGGTTCCTTGCCTCACCTGTAATCATCACTGGCTGCCAGATCCTGAATATCCTCCTCTATGAGGAGGTACGCCTGCAGCAATTGGGAAACAAGAGATGGTTAGGAGCCATTCTGGTTGAACATACACAGGCCAAGAAGATTTTCCATTTGGCTACTCAGAAATGAGATCTGCTGGCATGAAGTAGCGGCGCTAGCTTTGTAAATAGCACCCATCCCCCAATACCTCAAAGAAACCAGGTCAGGTGTGAGCAGAATTGCTCCTGAGAGTCCAGGGGAAGTGGTTTTCTGTATCTCACGGTTCCACCTTGCTCACTCTCACAAACCCTCATCATCATAACAGTCGCATCAAAGCTGATGACTTCCTAGGCTGAAGCAACAGCTGCCAAATCTCAGCCCCAAGTGACGAGGTGCAGAGAGCGGCTTGCCAGACGGTGCTCTGAAGGGGCTGCAGTATGGACGAGCAAACCCGGGCCCCTGGAATCCGTTGCTTACTGCACTGGCTTCTGCTTATTTGCACACTTAATTCTGAACCAGTTTACTTTACGATTCTCTCCCCGTCCCCATCAAGATCCCAGGCTGTGGCAGGAGCCAGGCCTGGCCACACTCACCATCTTGCCCCCAGTGGCCCTCATGTGCTGCTGTTCTGCCAGCCAGTGCTTGTCTTGAGGATCAGCCGCATACTGCAACAGAGCAGCAAGGTGAGACCACCACAAGTGACATACCAACATCTGTAGCCACCATCATGGGGCAACTTCTGGGTGTGGACTCAGAGCCCAGGCCCGTCCTCCTCTGTGGAAACCCAGGGGGCAACCCCATGTCTCCCAGTAAGAGATCGTCTATGAATGAGGACTCAGTCCCATCCTGCTTACTCCTCAAAGCAAAGCCTCCTGTGCCAGGCAAATTCATCACCCCACGGGAAGCAAGTCTAGTGTATGACATTAGCTTTAACACCATTTTAAAATCTGTTGTGAGGTAACATCCCTGCCCCAGGAGACGACAAGCAACGTCAGCAGGGTGTGAGAGGGGATAGAACATACAAGCACAAGGATATATTCCCCACCCCCGTCACAAGCAAGTTCTGAGCAAACCCCAAAAAGGGAAGCATTGTGCTGAGGTTTCTGACCTTAAAGAGATGGGGGTGTTTGATGTAGAGTCGCCCTCTGGTTCCTCCCATTCCAAGAGCCCTGAAACAGGAACATGGTGGGGGAAGGGGGGTTAGGCCTGTGCACAGGGGCAGCTGAAGTGTGATGTATGGAGGCTTCCTTCCGTCCCCAGAGCCCGTGCCCTTCCCACTCTGCTTCAGAGTGCAGAGATGTTTAACTAGTGAGAGGAGAACCATGGGCTCCAGCCCCAGAGACAGTGCCGCTGCCCCCTTCTTCCCCTCACCCAGAACTACGGGGCACAGAGCCAGCATCCCACAGGATGATTCCTTACTTGTTTGCTCGAGATCCCAGCACAAAGGTTGTGGACTCAGTCAGCCGGGCTGGATCCCACTACAGAGCGATTGGGAAAGGGGCAGAGATTAGAAACCCAACAGATCCAGATCCAGCACCCCACCTTTGAGCCTCAGATTTCTGTGGCAAACTCTTGCAGGGGCCCCAGTGGCTCTGGTGGGGCTGACAAGCTGCAGGCTTGTGGGCTCCATGGAGGGGAAAATATGCCTCATACCTTGACTGATCGAACAGGCAGTGGAGTTTCTCTGGCCTTCCCAGCAGAACGTGCTGCCTGGGACAGATCATCCATAGCCAGGAGGAGTCTATGTCCTCCAAGCTGCTGGGCTGCACCGGGGAGTGGGTAGGGAGGCAGGAGATGAGGGCCTCCACCCAGCCCATTGCTCTCCCTCCTTTGCCACTGCAGGGAGGTGGCAGAGCTGGGTAAAGCCTGGCCTAGAATCAGCCTCTGTTCCTGTGGGTGGCAGGACGATCACTGCCAGAGGCAACGGGGAGAAGGGAGGCTGCGTGGAGCACTACTGAGCCAAGCCCAGTGAAAGGCAGCCAGCTGCACACTGTACCTTCGGTCCCTCTCGGCGCACTGGCTCACAGGATTTGAGCTTCCACCTGACGGGGAAAACACAGAAAAGGCCTGAATTCCCAGAGGGCTCATGCCAAGAAGCCACAAAAGAATTTAAATCAACACTGGATAAAAAGCACTAGGAAAGGGCCTGTCAGAAGCAGACCCCATGGGGAGGGCTGGTCATCTTGCCAGCCCTAGCTTTTACTAATCCAAGCTGCCTACAGCCTGAAACGATTCTGCTCTCCTGATCGGGACATACATCCCCTTCCCCTCTCCAGACAGACAGAGCACCCCTGAATATCCCTCCGCCCCCACCCCCCCATTTCTCTGGTGCTGGATCCTCTTCCGCATCAATCCCTCCTCTCTGAGTTCCACAAGACTCATGGCCTCTGCTCTCTTGGAAGGCCCCTGGCTCCTCTGATCCTGCCTGGAACCTCTCCCTGACAATACTCAGCCACACATATTTCAGGCCCTTCCGTGACCCTCCCCCGACCACACTGACCAGGCTCATTTAACTGAAGAGAAGCTGTGCAGGTCTCACACACAGAAATGCTTCTCTTAGCCAGGAGGCGCCCCCAAGTTGAGCTCCAGACACTCCTCTTCCTTCTTGACTCAGACCTTCCATTTCCCTCCAGAGGCCCTACCCTGAATGCCACGCTTGGCCATGAGTTTTCCTCTACATCCCCCATGGCTGAAAATCTGTCATTGCCACCTGCGTGGCTCACTGCCCCTATGTGCAGCTGCCTTGACTTGGCCCAAATCCTACACAGGTCTCCATCTTCTCGGCAGATCTTCGTCACCTCTGTTACTGCAATTTCCTTCTCTATGGCTTCTGAGTCCCTGACCTCCTATCTCCAGCACATGCACTATGCTTCTGCCTTCTCACTGGCAGGGAATGGGGCCACAGCACTCCCATCTATAGGTTCCTCATTCGCTTGTTTGAGCTTGCATTTAAACCCCTTCGTGGCCAGGCTCCAGCCGACCACGTGTGTCTTCACTCCCCTTGCCTGAGCCTCCTGTTTGCCCAAATGCACAATCTCACCACAGCCAAAAACCTTCTGCTCTGCAGCTCTCGTGTTTGGAACTGCCTCCCAGTAGGGCTTGGACTCCAAGAGAGGACGAGTCAACCTCAGCTGAAAGCATCTTGCCCACTTGGCAATCCATTTGTGAGAAACATACCAGGAGAAAGATAGCTGGGCTGCCCTACCCTTCCTCAGCCAGCCTTGTGTCTCCCCTTTTATCTCCACACTTACGTGGCCACACCTGGGGCTCCACGATCATTCAGCAGGCTCTGCCCTGGAGGTCGCCCCTTCCTCTGCAAGAGAGAAATCCCTCATTTGCTCACTCATCCAGCACTCACCTGAGAAGCCGACGTGCATTCCCTGCTGGGAAGGCGGCTCTCCCAACCACATGATGAAACGGTTAAGAGCAGCTATAAGAAATGCTGAGACTGGGCAAAAGGAGCCAGCATTGCTGAGTAGAGTGGGGGCCACAGGCTGCCCTGGAGGCTGCCCCCTTCCTAACCCTCTCTCAGGGATGGGGAGGGAGCAGCCAGTGAGGCCTGCATGAGAAATGAGGGCCAAGCTTCCCCATGAGGCAGTGTGTCGGGGTGGAGTCCTTGCATGGTCCTTACCTTTTTGGGAACAGGGCTTCCTCGCCGACTTGATTCCTCTTCCATCTGCCGGGCACGCTGGCAAAGAAATTAGTGATGGAATGAACACAGCCCTTCTCCCTCTCCAGTCTCTCTCATGGAAGCACTCTAGTCACCCAGACAACTACCCTCTTCTCCGTTGCACCTAGAAATGCGTGCCACTCAAGCAGGTGGAGCCACCCCAGCCTGATCCTTAGAGATGGGCACATGGGGTTCTACCTTCCCAAGGCAGAGACCAGGTCTGGGCCCCTCACTGCTCTGTCCAAGTCCTCTCCTCTCCCAGCCTTCACTCTCCCCAATTCCATTTCCTCATCAGAAGGACTGACAGAGAGGCAAGAAATCCACTTACACAGAGGTCTCCTCTGCAGCCAGGTGACTTTACAAAGGACAGACTGGCTAGGAGATCCCTGCTCCACCCCCTTACAGGTTCTGGTTCCATTTCTTGATCATCACTATCAGCAGATAAGAATCGAATACTGTTATGGGCCTCTCCTAGATTCTGCCAAGCCACTGCTAGAGAAAAAGCAATTAGAAGCCCAACCCCAGACTCCCAGCCCAGGTCCCTGAAGCTCAGCTCTACCTTTGGCACTGACTGTTCGTGGATCAGTCTGGGTATCACCTTCTTGCCATCAGAGAACAGCAGCTTAGCCTGTGGGGAGAGAGGGAAGGGTTATCTGCCTCCAGGAAGCTGCTGTACTTCAGGGCCCCAAGAGGACCAGGAAGGAGGCTAGCTGTGGGACATGTTCTCTCCCCAAGAGGCATTCACAGATTAATTTGATTCCTATAACAGCTTTTACACACGGCATATCTGGCTCAGATCACTGGACTAACATGAACGCAGAGTCACAAAGGCCAGAAGGGACCTGGCTGATCATCTAGTTTGACACTGCCCTGACCCCCCGAATAACACAGGCCAGAGAACTTCCCTGAATTAATTCCTGTTTGAACTGGAGCAGATCTTCCAGAAAAACACACACATATGATTTAAAAATGTCTAGTGATGGAGAATCCACCATGACCCTTGGTACATTGTCACAATAGTGAATTACTCGCGCTGTTAATAATTTGCACCCTATTTCCAGTCTGAATTGGTCTTGCTTCAACTTCCAGCCGTTGGATTGTGTTAGACTTTCATCTGCTAGACCAGAGGTGGGCAAACTACGGCCCACGGGACCCTCCTGCACAGCCCCTGAGCTCCTGGCCCAGGAGGCTAGCCCCTGGCCCCTCCCCTGCTCTTCCCCTCCCCTGCAGCCTCAGCGCACCGTGCCACTGGCGCAATGCTCTGGGCAGCGGGGTTGCAAGCTCCTGGGGCAGCGCAGCTGTAGAGCCCAGTCACCCCGGTGCTCTGTGCTGCGCGGTGGACTGGCTGGCTCCAGCCAGGTGGCGTGGTTGTAGCGCTGCCAGCCACTGGTGCTCCAGGCAGCACAGTAAGGAGGCAGGGAGCAGGTGGAGTTGGACAGAGGGCAGGGGAATTTGGGGTGGCGGTCAGGGGTGTGGATAGGGGTCGGGGCGGTCAGAGGGCGGGGGGGGGAGGTTGAATGGGTCAGGAGTCCTGAGGGGGGCCGGGAGTGGATAGGAGGTGGGGGCCAGGCCACGCCTGGCTGTTTAGGGAGGCACAGCGAGTGACCAGAGAGGACCCTAACCGGCTCTCCATACAATTTCCAAAACCCGATGCGGCCCTCAGGCCAAAAAGTTTGCCCACCCCTGTGCTAGACTGAAAAGTCCCCATCAAATTTCTGTGCCCCAGTTGGGTACTTATACACTGGGATCAAGTCACCCCTTAACCTTCTCTTTAAGCTAAATAAATTGAGCTCCTTGAAGGCAGGTTTTCCAATCCCTTAATCATTCCCATAGTTCAAACTCTGGCTGAGGAAAGGCGAAGCTGATCATTCACTAGGAGTTTGTAGCGCCTCTCTATTAACGAGCAGAAAATTGTGAAATTCAATTAAGATTTATTTACTTCAATTTAAGATGAGAGAGACGCCTCTCCCGGAATGTAGGTGCCCCAACAGATAATTAGTATTACAACCAAACCCCAGCAGCATTAGAATAATCTTGCAGACAGGAGCTCAGCCAGTTAGCCACCTACACAATGGGCTCCTCCCTGCCACTTCCTCATTCTGAGCCGCAAAACCTCAGCCCCTCCAAACCTGCATCAAACAGAGGACTGGGCACTGTGCCCAGGTCACCACATTTGGGTATTTCAGCCCAGGAAGAGCAAGTTCCAGAGTCCTGGGGCCCTCACAGAGGAGTGCCCTGCCAGCCACCCTCTCTGTTCTACAACTAAGGGATCCAATTTGAGTGCCTCTCCAACAGAGGCAGTGGAGGCCTGGCCAGGGAGACAGGTGTTGATCTCTGAGGTAAGGCCAGTCCCAGGCTATTTAGGGCTGCAGAGACCAATGGGCGGCCAGTGCCGATCCCGGCGCATGGGGTCATGTGCTCCCAGAGAAGTGCCCCGCTCAGTAAGCGAGTGCTGCGTTCTGCACCAGCGCCAGACTCTGGCTGGCCGTAAGGGGCAGCCATGCAGAGCACACGGCAATAGTCTGACCTGCAGGTGCCCCAGGCCTGGAGAACAGTGTCACGGTTGGGACGGGAAAGGGAAGGTCCCAACCTCCAGGCCAGGCACGGCTGTGTAAGGCTGACTGGGTTATAGCAGTGATGGGATCATCCCAACGCTGCTGGGGGCCTAGAATCACCCCTGAATTTCCTTGCCAGTTGGCTTTGCATCAGCCAGACTTGGACAGAACTAGGGAAAGGAGCGGGAGAGGAGAAGCAGCTCAGAGCTGGCTCCATACCCCTGGTTCCTCATCCAGGTCATGCTTATGAGGCCAACATCACCACAGTGTGCATGAGCTGGAGAAGAGCATGCAGTTCCCTCCACCAGAGCCCTCTGCTGGCTGATCCATACAACCAGCTCTCCCTAGGTCAGGGATACTCAGACCTCAGTGGTTCAGGAGCCAAATTAGCGATCAACATTACCCAAAAGAACCACAGGAGTGTGAATTCATTGTTTCATTTACTGTATAATTCTCAGAGCAAAATGACTGACCATGTATTATTATTTTATTAACTACAACTGCTTAACAACACAGTAAAAGCACCCTGATTGGTTAATAATTAAATCACACGCGTCTTAATATCACGTACTGCAAAGAGCTGCAGGAGACGCATTAAGGAGCCACTGGTGGCTGGCGAACTGCAATCTGAGTATCACTGACCTAGATACAAAGGCATGTTAGCAAGGACATTTTGTCCTGTGAGGTTCTGGGCACCCAGCCTGCGATGCTCTGTATCCTCAGGAGATTGTGGGGCAGATATTTCCATCCCTGGGTTCTTTCTTACAAGGCTACTCCCAGAGGGCGGTGACCCCAGCTGTGTGTGGCAATGGCACATCCCTACCTGTTCTAGGCAGCTCCGACATGTTTCCTGGATGAGCTGCTCTGGGTCCACCTCCTCCCCGACGTTCTCTCTCACGTTAACTGCTGCCTTCTGGAAAAACTGGAAAGGGGCCCAAGAGACGGTTAGAATGACGCTGGCTGCTCTAACCTCTTTCCACAGGGGGCTGCCTCCTTGGAACTAGGTTCTCATCTGCACAAAGTCAGGGGCTGGTGACTCCAGGAGCCACCTCTGCTCATGCTACAACCAAATACCGTATGGTCATCAGGGTCAGCACTGAGCACAAGGGATGCAATCCCATTAGGAAGTTACGTACCCCTTGGTAGCAGACTCCATCCTCTCTGGTCACTCGCTGTTGTCCAGCAGAACTCATTTTTAAAGTTTCATCTGACCTGTGTGCATTTCGACTCCTCCAGAAGGGACTGGGAGCCCTCTGAGTGTGACCCTTTCAGGATTAGACTGAGCAGCCCTCACCTGCCCTTCTTACCCAGTTCACAAGGTTATGTTGTGTATGTAAAGAGGGCTACAGGGCTGGGGTTTCACTGGGTCAGTGCCTAACAGCACAGGCTGGAGGTAGAAGGCTGATGTCCACCCAAGAGATTTCCCTTTCCTAATGAGCTTTTACCTTCATGTATTTATTGAAGACAATCTGGATCTCCTCATTGATACTAGGCTGCAGAACAGCTCGCAGCAAATCCATGGAGACGGCAGGATCTGTAAAACTGAACACGAGATAAATTACTCCACCCACCCTTACTGCCACACCCAGCTCAGAAAATCCCCAGGCCCAGAATCCCACTCGACAATGCTGTCCCAAATGTTCTCACCCACATGGATGTCCACCAGAGTTTACAGACCTCTACAAAGGACACAACTCTAACAACACAGGCTGCAAGCTTATTTCCACTCCAAACCTAGCAGCAGAATTACCCACTGACTCCAAACCTAGATCTCCCAACAGAAAAGAAGTGCTGGATACAATACCCCTCTGAATTCATCACTGCTTGAAGCATCAGCTAGAGAGGAGCGTTGTTTGCAAGTGATGTAAAAGTATAACTGGGTTCAAAGAAGAACTAGATAAGTTCCTGGAGAACAGGTCCATCAGTGGCTATTAGCCAAGATGGTCAGGGACCCAACTTCACACTCTGGATATCCCTAAACCTCTGATTGCCAGAAGCTGGGATTGGATGACGAGGATGGATCACTTGATGATTTCTCTGTTCATTACCTCTGGGGTACCCGGCATCGGCCACTGTTGGAAGCCAGGATAATGGGCTAGATGGACCATTGGTTTGACCCAGTCTGACCGTTCTTATGCTCTTTTGAACCTCTACTTCACCAGGATTGCACAGACTGCTGAGCCAGTGACCTGCGCTACCACTAGACCCCAGGACATCTCACAGTGACCACCACCACTTAGCAATTGTAGAGCATTTCAGTCTTCAAAGAACTGTACGCACATTACTTCCCTGGGTACAGACAGAGAAACCAAGACCGAGATCAGCAAAATGCCTTGCTCAGCACCGCACAGGGAGTTAATGGCAGAGCCAGGACTAGAATTTCCGAGTTCCTATACCCTGTGCCTTTGCTCAGTCCTCTAGACAATATTGCTTCTTCCTGGTATTAAACCCCATTTGCTTGGGTTTAATCCTATTGTTTAGCGGGTCTGGTGGGTGCCAGAGGAGGCTCTTTTGAACTGCCTGAGACAAGATAATCCCTGAGTGCCTGCACAACTCGGGATGCAGTGACTTGACACGCCAGAGACCCTTCAGGGAGCCCAAGCATCTCCAGCAGCAGCCAGCCTGCCAGGAGTGCCCTGTGTCTGGATGCGCAAGGCTGGGCACCGCCTGTCAGCACCCCAAAGTGACGATCCCAGCTCTGGGCGCAGCTTGTACCTTGTTGTCATCTGCGAGCGCCGACCCCGCCGCTGCACCTGCCGGTGCTTGATCATGATGTTCCAGGGGCTCTGCAGGGAGGAGGAGCAGAGGGGGGTTGTAGCGAGCCGTGCCCAGGGAGGGGCCCCCCGCCCACTTCGGGGCCCCGGCGGGGGGGGCACAG
>NC_048309.1:944132-1035578 GCF_013100865.1 Trachemys scripta elegans
GGCAAATCCTACAGGCCGCCCCGAGAGCGGGGGCCGCCCAGCGCCTGCCCCGCCCGGCCCGGCCCGGCCCGGCCCGGCCCGGGGCGCCCCGGGCTCTGCCTTACGGCGCCAGCCGGGCGGGAGCGGAGCGGGGCGGGGCCGGGCCGGGCGGACACGGGCGGCGCCGCCCCGCCGGCTCTCACCGTGCTCACCAGCTGCCCGTCCCCCTCCTCCGGGCCCCCTTCCCCCGGCGGCCCCGGCTGCTGCTCGGGATCCCGGGCGGCCCCCATCCCGGCTCCAGCAGCGCCCCCGACCCGCCGCACCGGAAGGAGCGGGACTGACCTGACGTCATCACATCTGCGACGCACTCGCCAGTAGGAAGCGCGACGGGCTGCTATGGCAACCGGGCCGCCATCTTGTTGGGAGGGGGGGGGGCTGAGTCCCAGTCGGTGCTGAGGCCGTATTGGCGAACCCCCGTCCCGCGGGGGCAGCGAGCCGGAGGCGCCCGGCCCGGCCCGGCCCGTCCGAGCGCGGCCCGGCCAACGCGCCGCTAGTGGCGGGCACCGGGAGCCCGGCGAGGGAAGCGCAGTGCTCGCCGCGGGAGCCCGGTTCGGACAGGCTGGGAGTGGCCCGTTCGGGCGCCGCGTCTGGCAAACAGGCCGGGGCACCATCCCTGCCAGCCTGGCTAGTGCCGCCCCCAGGAGCTGAGCCCGGCCTCACCGACCCCTGGCAGGGCCTTGGCCTCCCAACAGCCTCTGGCAGCGAGCTCCGCGGGGCCACTGCGCCTCGTCCTCTGGCTTGTTCTGACCTGCTGCCTGTTCACTTCAGGGGGGACCCCTGGTTCTTGTGTTCTGAGGAGGAGTAAATAACACTTCCTGATTGACTTTCTCCACCTCAGTCATGATTTTATAGACCTCAATCGTATCCCCCCTTAGCCGTCTCTTTTCCAACCTGAAAAGTCCCAGTCTTATTAATCTTCTCTCATACAGAAGCTGTTCCATATCCCTAATCATTTTTGTTGCCCTTTTCTGAACCTTGTCCAATCCAATATATCTTTTTTTGAGATAGGGCGACCACATCTGCACGCAGTATTCAAGATGTGGGCGAACCATGGATTTATATAGAGGCAACATGATATTTTCTGTCCTATTATCTATCCCTTTCTTAATCATTCTGTTCGCTTTTTTGACTGCCACTGCACATTCAATGGATGTTTTCAGAGAACTACCCACAATGACTCCAAGATCTCTTTCTTGAGTGGTAACCCCTAATTTAGACCCCATCATTTTATATGTATAGTTGGGATTATGTTTTCCAATGTGCATTGCTTTGCATTTATCAACACTGAATTTCATCTGCCATTTTGTTGCCCAGTCACCCAGTTTTGTGAGATCTCTTTGTAGCTCTTCGCAGTCTCCCTGGGACTTAACTATCTTCAGTAGTTTTGTATCATCTGCAAATTTTGCCACCTCACTGTTTACTCCTTTTTCCAGATCAGTTATGAATATATTGAATAGGACTGAACCCACTACAGATCCCTCCGGGACACCACTATTTACCTCTCTCCATTCTGAAAACTCACCATTGATTCCTACCCTTTGTTTCCTATCTTTTAACCAGTTACCAATCCATATGTTATGCTGGATGTAGAATAATAGAATATTAGAGACCTAGTCCAATCCCCTGCTCAAAGCAGGACCAACACCAACTAAATCATCCCAGCCAGGGCTTTGTCAAGACGGGCCTTAAAAACCTCTAAGGATGGAGATTCCACCACCTCCCTGGGGAACCCATTCCAGTGCTTCACCACCCTCCTAGTGACATAGCGTTTCCTTATATCCAACCTGGACCTCCCCCACTGCAACTTGAGACCATTGCTCCTTGTTCTGTCATCTGCAACCACTGAGAACAGCCTAGCTCCATCCTCTTTGAAACCCCCCGCTTCAGGTAGTTGAAGGCTGCTATCAAATCCCCCCTCATTCTTCTGCAGACTACATAACCCCAGTTCCCTCAGCCTCTCCTCATAAGTCATGTGCCCCAGCCCCCTAATCATTTTTGTTGCCCTCCGCTGGACTCTCTTCAATTTATCCACATCCCTTCTGTAGTGGCGGGACCAAAACTGGACGCAATACTCCAGGTGTGGCCTCACCAGTGCCGAATAGAGGGGAATAATCACTTCCCTCGATCTGCTGGCAATGCTCCTACTAACTAACTTCTTGTTAACATCTGGAAATGCAGGCAGCCAGGGTGCAGTCTGTGTTACTGTGCCATGGCCTGTGCCCAGCATGCTGGGCAGCTAATGAGAAGCAGCTGGCTCCACCTCAACCCCTCCGGATGCCCTTTAAACAACACAAATCTTGATTTTCAAATGTATGTGCGGCACTGCCTGTTTTGTATGCGTGTGTGCATGAAAATCCAGGATTTTGCATCAGAATTTGCAGGCACACATTTGGCAGCAGATATTGTAGATCTATCCTGGGACACAAGAAGGATTTTGGACACGGCGTAAGCTGCTGCACTTGGAATCCAGTGCCATTCAAAGATCATCCTTACAGGCTCCCCACAGATCAGTCTGGGGGAAATTTGGCACTTGAAATTTACATAAGATTATTTTTAAATCAAGCAAATTACCAGGGTCGTCTTTCTTCAAAAGGGGCTTATAAAGAAGACAACATGAACTGGAGAATGTGTGCTGTGGTTATTTGTCATCTCTCCCACTTCCTGTCTGGTGCTGGTTCCATAAAGCAGCTAGGTGTTAAACTGCCTATAGATTTGCTCAGAGGAGCATGAGAGTATAACCCATATTTAGAGCAGCTGCAGAGACCTTTACAATCATTTACAGTCCTTGAAATATGTATTTGCTAAAGCAGCAAAATACAAATAAATAAACCAAGAGGAGAGAAAAGTGGATTGAAACTGCAGTTTAGTGTGCAGATGAAACAAAAATATGTCATGGGGAGTTAATGAAGAGGAAGTCCAGCCCTTAGAACTTGCCTGACTATTTAAATATTTTAAATCTTATACTACACGAAGAAACAGTCTTTCTCCACAAGGTCATTTGTACTATAAGTATATACAAAGAAAAAAACGTAGTTGTCCAAAATTGTACACAGCTGTAACTGCTGAATTTACAAGAACAATGGGATGCTTTGTCTAGTAAAATATTCCCCATTAAGATAGCTTTAAACTTGAAAAATACAAGAAAAATTGTACTATTAATTCCAAATCAGGAATAGAGGGATCTTGTAAAGATTGGATTTGGTATCTAACTCAGTTCACCCTATGGATGTCAGAGGGACCACAATTGTAGACATTAACCCATTTGCTTCATCATATCATCAGTAAATATTTCCCTCATTACATCTAAAATAAGCTGGAATTTAACTGGGGAAAAAAGTTGTTGCAGCTCCAATCCTCCATTGGGAGCTGGAGCTTGTCATCTCTTCTGCACCTCCCTCACCAACCGGATGAACATGAAAGATGTTTCTCTTCTGTTTTGTAATCTGATTTAAAACTTCATCTTGATCAGTTACAAAGCGGAGCACAGTCAGAAGGGTTCAACATATGCATTTATGAACTAAACTTTTTTGCTTCAATAAAGGTTTGGATATAGGCAAACAAAAGCCCTTTCTATTGATTTGGTTGGGTGAAGCTTTACCATTTCTTCTAGTAAAGTGAGCCAAGTGATGGGAGGATTCTCTCTTTCAGACTCTTCATTCAGGCCTAGTTCACAGATGGTGGACTTCTCCAAAGCCTCCAGCCTACAATATAAAGGAATTTTACCGTGTATTATATTGTATTATATTGTTTGACAAAGATTTACTAATTTGTGGCCAGATTTTATCTGCCTATGCTTATATTTTATCTATCAGCATGCGTTAAAATAGCACCCAAAGACATCAATCAGAATTGGCACCCCCGGGTACTGTGGCGCTTTTCATACATACAGGAAAAAACTGTCTTTGTCCCTGAAGAGTTTACAGTTTAAGACAAGACACAGGAAGTGAGTGTGATGAACAAGAGGAGAGAAGTGGGAAGGAAAGCCAAGGCTAGTAATAAGCTCATACTGGTACATAGGTTCACTGGAGGTTTGAGCCTGTATCCATTGAAGTCAATGGGAGTGTTGTCCTTGACTTAATTGGGTCAGGATTAGGCATTTCATGGGTAATGTGATTGTTTGTGGGGGGAAAACTTTCTAATTATTTCAATCAGTCAATAATATCAGCTCTTCCTAAGCACCCTTCAACATGGTCATCGTTGACTGGCTGGTTGCTGGATGATATCCCAGCAGAAGTGTGGATGAGGAGTCCGAGAGAGGAGAATGTGTTGGCCTTACGGATCAGTTCTGTATGTAGTGAGCAACATGGAGGGAGCATGAAACCCTTCGTGGGAGGAGCAGAGCAATGGCTGCCCAAGTCTGAAAGGACGAAATAATGGCCCTAGGAGTGTGAGTGGGGAGATGCTCGGTTACAATTTAATAAATTCCTTATCACAATCTGATGAACTTGTGACTCATTCCTCTGCCCCTGTGCTTAGGCAGTGTGGCATTTAGGGTTCTAGCTAGTACGTCGTATTGTGTAGCAGGGTTTGATGAAGAGCCAGCTTTCATTTTCTGCAAAGCCAAGCCCACTTGTTTCCATTTACTAGAACAGGAAGCTTAGAGGGCACAAGTACTCCTGCGACTGCAAGCTGCCCAGACCATGGCGATCCTGCACTTAGGTGAGTCCTCGTTAGGCATTTATTCATCACCTTCGTATTTCTTTCTCTTGTTGGCAGTGTTCCACGCCAGGAGGGTGGGGAGTGTGTCCCGCAACAGGCTCCGTGTTCCAGCAACGTGAGGGCCTGACAGGGAAGCAGACCAGGCCAATGTTAGGTAGAATTCCCTAGGACAGGGTTTCTCAAACTTCATTGCACCGTGACCACCTTCTGACAACAAAAATGACTCCATGGCTCCAGGAGGGGGGACCCTCACCCAAACCCTGCTGCCCAGGGGGTGGGAAGGGGGTGGCGGTGGCAAAGCCCGAGCCCCACCGCCCCGGGCAGGGGCGGGGGAAGGAGGGGCAAAGCCGAAACCCAAGGGCTGAAGCTCCGGGGAGGGGGGCCCTGTAACCTGAGCCCCGCTGCCCAGGGCTGAAGCCACTGGGCTTCAGCTTTGGCCCCGGGCCCCAGCAAGTCTAAGCCAGCCCCGGTGACCCCATTAAAACGGGGTCACCGCGACCCACTTTGGGGTCCCAACCCACAGTTTGAGAACCGCTGCCCTACGGGATCGTGAGTCGGGTGGCTTATTTGTACATTTCAGGGGGAAAGTTATTACTTGTCTGAGTGGCTGTAATTTGGGAGTGGAAATTATTCTTAAAACCAAATTTGAGCGTCAGGAAGGGCTAGCTGCTCTGAATGTGATCCTCCTGAGACACTAGGTGCATACTCCGAGTAGCTAACCCCACTCCCTGCTTGTTCCGCTGTGGCTACACTCTATTTTTCATACGCTAGCTTGCTCTGAGCTAGTGTAGGCCTGACTCCTTGAGCTGGGAATTTACATCTCTAGCTCAAAGTGTAGACATACTCTAAGCCTCTTGGTAGACAAGACCCAAGACACAATTCCTTGCTCTGCTACAGACTGCCTGTGTGACCTTGTGCATGTCATATAGTCTCTGTGAAATGAGAATAATGGTACTTGCGTACCTCATAGGGCTGTTGTGAGGATAAATCACTTAACGATTGAGACGTGCTCAGAGACTACGGCAATAGGGGCCATCGAAGATACTCGCTTCTATGAAGTGCTTCCAAGGGCTGTCAGAGAAGTGATTGCTTTCTCGTTCATTCTCCCCGGCATCTGAGACTCCTGTGTTTTGATCCTACAGTGTGACTCAAACAGATTCATTGAAGCAGAGCATCTGAAGGACTATGTAGAATTCCATACCTCTGGCTTGAGAGGATGCAACGGCTCTCTTTCCTACTAGTTTTGAACCTTTTTGTTTATTTTTTTACTAAGGCCTTGTCTACACTAGACGGTGTGTGTAGTATAGCTATACCAGTTTAGCTATATCAGCAAACCCTCCTAGTGGACATACAGCTTATATTGGCAAAAGATATAAGCCAGTATATTGCCAGTATACTTTGTATTTAGTCCCTGAACAAAATAAGCTATATCAGCAAAATGACTTTTTTGCTGGCATAACTGTGTCTGGAGCTGTTGCTCGCATAGCGATGTCAGTTAGAGGTGTGATTTTTTTCACAACTCTAACTGACATAGCTATGTCATAAGAACGGCCATACTGGGTCAGACCAAAGGTCCATCTAGCCCAGTATCCTGTCTTCTGACAGTGGACAGTGCCAGGTGCCCCAGAGGGAATGAAGAGAACAGATAATCATCAAGTGATCCATCCCCTGTCACTCATTCCCAACTTCTGGCAAACAGAGGCTAGGGACATCATCCCTGCCTATCCTGGCTAATAGCCATTGATGGACCTATCCTCCATGAATTTATCTAGTTCTTTTTTGAACCCTGTTATATGTCTTAGCCTTCACAACATCCTCTGGCAACAAGTTCCACAGGTTGACTGTGCATTGTGTGAAGACATACTTCCTTTTGTTTGTTTTAAACCTGCTGTCTATTAATTTCATTTGGTGACCCCTAGTTCTTGTGTTATGAGAAGGAGTAAATAACACTTCCTTATTTACTTTCTCCACACCAGTCATGATTTTATAGACCTCTTGTCACAGAGTTTGCGGGAGACAAGCCCTGCACCCCCGGCTTCCTGCGATTCACCATGACTCTCAACCAGCTAGTAAAGCAGAAGGTTTATTTAGACGACAGGAACACAGTCCAAGACAGGTCTTGCAGGTACAGACAACAGGGCCCGTTCAGTTAGGTCGATCTTGGAGGGCCAGGGAGGCCAGAGCCCTGTCTGGGCTCCCCTCCATGTTACCAGCCAGCTCCAAACTGCAAACTCTCCATCCCCTCCTCTCCCTTTGTCTCTTTCCCGGGCCAGGAGGTCACCTGATCTCTTTGTTCTCCAACACCTTCAGTTGGCACCTTTGCAGAGGAGGGGCCCAGGCCATCAGTTGCCAGGAGACAGGGTGTCGGCCATTCTCTGTGCAGACAGCATCACACTGGCCCCCTTGGGCTCTGCAACAATCACACACCCCTAGACATGCAAGAAATGCTTAGGGGAAACTGAGGCACCCACACAGCACTCAGAGAAAACATTAAGAACATTCCCACTTCATCACACCTCTATCATATCACCACTTAGTCATTTCTTGGCCAAGCTGAAAAGTCCCAATCTTATTAATCTCTCCTTATACGGAAGCCGTTCCATACCCCTAATTCCAATTTTAATGTCTTTCTTGAGATGGGCCAACCACATCTGCACACAGTATTCAAGATGTGGGCGTACCATGGATTTATATAGAGGCAATATGATATTTTCTCTCTTATTATCTATCTATCTCTTCATGATTCCCAACATTCTGTTAGCCAGCAAAACTTTTAAGTGTAGACCAGCCCTAAGTACATGTCAGCTGTTCGTGGCTGCCACATAGAAGACTAGACTGGGTCAAGAGACCCAAACTCTTAGCCCACCTCGAAGTGAATAAGTGTCCATGGGACACTGGCCATGCTGAGAACATTTTAATAAGTATTTTGATACAGGTAAGAAAAGGAAGAAAACAAAACAAAAATCAAGTTAGGCGCTTAAATAAAATTGGCCTGATTTTCAGAGGCACTGATCATGCACAACTTGTTTTGAAGCCATTGGGAATGGCAGGTGCTCAGTTCCTCTAGAATTAATTGAAGTGGCTAATTTTGGAGGTAGGGGCCTACCTTTAGGCAGCCAGGTTTGAACATGTTGATCAATATGTAAAACAAAGGCAAACGGTGATTTTTATAATAATTGTAAAATTTAAAAACACATTTTGAAGGCGACTGAGTGACCTCGGTCTCATTCTGCTGTTACCAAGGTGCTTTAAATGTCATAAGTCTCTTTCACATAAATTCATAGCAAAACTCAGAGAAATAACAGTCACCGTTCTGTAACTCCTAGGACAGCTCAGCTAAAGGACTCGGGGACAAGGCGTGTATCACGTAGAGATGGAGAAGGTGTGCTGGAACCTGTAAGCGCCAGTAGGTGCAAGAGGCATGTGAGTGGGCAGGCACAGAACTGACAAGAAATCCTCCCAAAGTGACCAGGTTTCCAGCCCCGGTGGAAGCAGCTCCTGTTGCTATAAGGAATTCTGAAGCGGATTTTTTGGCGGCCTTTCCTGGATCTAAGTCTGGGGTAGCAGGCTGCTAATACCCCTGATTCTCTCCTCTCATTTCTAGCTCTTTGTTGCCTATGGCTTCTCCTGCAAAGAACAGCTGTGGCAGCTGGGTCCATAAGAGTCCAGTGTGGGGAAACAGCAATCCTACCCTGTCCCACTGCTGCTGGAGGGCTGCACAACTACTGGGCCATTGGCTGGTACAAGGTAACCATGTTAACCATCCTGGAAAGTCACAACCTTTCTGATCCATAACAAATTTCATTATAAGCTTCTCATGGCCACCAAACCCAGCGCATGTCTCCCTGGGATCCTGCCCTCCCTACATTATTTCACAAGCCGCGAATTGTTGGGCAGATAGGAGAATAGACCCAGAGAGGACTATGGCAGTGCTCCTTCTGTTATTCCTCCTGACTCCTGGAGGAGGTGGTAGCTCCTCCATGTAGCTGCTGTGGGCTCTCCCTTCAGTGACATTAAAGGCCTCATCTTCATGTCCAGCTTCCAGGTTTGGGGGGAGGGGGCGTTTTAGCACGTTGTCTCAGTTGGGCTGCACCTGTTTCATATGAAAGAAACATTCATTTGCACATGCAGCTCTGCTAGCTGGGTGACCTACTACCTAATTTATACAAGCAAATGGGGCGTCACCCACTTTTATGGTCACAGTCAGCTGTACATGCAAATGTTTGCACAAAAATGGAAGTCAGCATGTTTGGATCTAAGATCTCTGGCAACTGCTCATCCCTGTTCAACATCTGACATGCTAATGGGGCTTCTGTTGGGGCACTGCAGGTAGCCAATGAGAGTCATGAAACGGGGCTGATTCGGAGACATGAGAACAGCACGCATGTGTATTTGGGGACCCAGAGGAAGTTCCTGATGGATGTGCAGCAATCCCTGGTCATTCCTGAGGTCCAGCTGGAGGATTCTGCTGTGTACCGCTGTTCCCTGTGGGCCAGAGTTGGGCATTTCAATCAGCAGGCAGACATTATCCTGCAGGTATCAGGTGAGTTGGCAGCACAATATTAATAGGGCTGGAATCACAGCCAAACATCACAGGGATACAAATGAGCTTTCAAAAAAGACGTGGCACAGAGCTTTTGGCCTCCTCCAGCAAAAGGCAATGGGCTAAAGAAACTAGTGAGATTTGGAGTGATAACCCAGATACAGGGGCAGAAAGTACGTTGTTCAGTTCATTGTAATTCCCAAGGGCTGGACTGAGCCTTTAACCTCAGCCCTGAGTAGGAGGCAGTATAGAGCTGTGCCTGCCCAGGAAGGACTTGTGATTTGGAGAGTCACCATTCCTCTCCTGCTCCCCCTCTTGCACCTGGGTGGGGGAAGTGAGCTGTGACACCTTTTGAGCATGCAGTTTACTTCCCCCCTCATGCCTGGCCAGGCCAGCCGTGACTCTGCCCACTTGCTCCCAGGGGGAGGCTGCTGCCTCTACTCTGCCCCTGCCCTGGACCCAAGAAGGTCACCCATAGGGTGTGAGGCCTTGCCTTCCTGCATAGCCACACAGGACCAGGGTACAATCTTGCCCTGTGTTTGTGAAATCAAAGTGCTGCTAGATTCACCTCTGTGTGTGCATTTCAATAAAGAAATGTTTGTTAAAATTATGGAGTTACTGACACTAAGAAAAACATTTTACAAAGGTTCAAAACTATTAACATGTACAAAAGTGGAAAAAGGATGTAGGCTAGAGATGGTGAGTTGTCGCCAAACACAAGAAGCCTGTGCCTGGCTCCTAGCACTGCAGGACTGTGCCCTCCCAGAGAAGGGCCTTTTGGACTCCTTTGTGGGACTGTCCACCAAGCGACCAAATGCAGCCCTGGTGTAAGTGTGTGCCACGTCATTGAAATCAGTGAGTCACGTGCTCAGGGCTGAATTTGGCCCAGTGTGTTTGTTTGCTGCATTGCTAACTTGTGAAAGTGCCCTGGGGCAGGCAGGAGGAATTGGATTTGGGTTCCAGGTTATGGAAATGATTGCCTAATTATTACCACCAGTCCCTGAATTCCTATACTATTTGTCAGACAACATACTTGACAGACAGATTAGGCCTGTATAGGAGCTTAGATGTCACTTTCCCCAGGATCTATATGCAGCCATTTCTGAGTTAGAAATCTTTCTATTCACCAGTGACACTGCACAACAAATATTGGATTCATCTGAAAATCCAGGTGGGGACTTAGGGAGCCAGACTGTGATTTCCTGCATTGGAATCTGGCCAAGAAACCAAGGCAAACACCCCTGCTCTTGAGAAAAGGGTCCGGGGACCTCTAAGGATGGAGCATGGGTTCTGAACTGCCTCAGAAGGAAGAGTATCACCCGGGCCACTGCCTGCAGCACCTGGGTTTCTCTTGGAGGTCTCTCATCTAAGCATTGACCTGGCCTGGTCATACTTAGCTCTGAGATCTAACACCGTGCCTCAGTAGTGTGGCTTGGGGCTGTGAAGTCTCAGTACATTGCAACCTGATCACTGTGTGCTATTGCTGGGGTAGTTTGATATTTCAGATCAATAGCTGGGTGTGTCCAGAGTGAGCTGTTATTTGCTGCAGTTCTCACCTCCCAGGGCACCAGCCACCTAGATGGAGCAATTAACTCAATGGTGTTTTCAGTCTAACAACGATGCAGGATAAACAACTGACTGTGGGATGAAAGCCATGAAGCTGCAAGGTGTGGAATACTGGAAATGCAATAGAAGAAGGTGGATCACTCAGTGCTGGCATCAGAATTGAGCCACAGCCGGGAAGATTGGAGTAAACCTGTACTTAAAACCT
This sequence comes from Trachemys scripta elegans, assembly GCF_013100865.1. NCBI lineage: Eukaryota > Metazoa > Chordata > Testudines > Emydidae > Trachemys > Trachemys scripta. The sequence goes on from NC_048309.1 coordinate 955,145, forward strand.
GCTTCTTGCAAGGAGCCTTCCCACACAGATTTCCTCAGCAGCCTCCCACGCTGAATTGCTGTGTCTCTCACTGTGTCTGACTGGAAGCACTCTGAGGCAGGGATCTTGTCTTTCTAGGTTTCCTGTGAAGAGCCACAGACTGGTTCAGAGGTATAGAAATAATGTCCAGGTCCATACCTTGCTCCTCGGGGGTCATAGATTCATAGATTCTAGGACTGGAAGGGACCTCGAGAGGTCATCGAGTCCAGTCCTCTGCCCGCATGGCAGGAGAATAAGAACTATTGCCCGGCCAAGCTGCAGCTTTCAAACTTCAGCCATTTCTGGGCTTGGTATCTCCTCTCCTCCTTGTGCCTGGTGCATCTGTGTCCTGTGCAGGCTGATTGTGAGGACCTCCTGACATGCTTCACCCCCCATTCTCTCACCCACCCTCCTGTTGGCCAGTTAATTGAGTAGGGAGGTTTTGTCTGTCTGCCCTGGGTATATCCGACATCACCAATTTTCAGCAGTTGCTGATGTCCCTGAGCATTGGTGGATCTCAGACCCTCCACTTTCTTCCTTAGGTTTCTTTGCTTTGTCTTCCAAGGCAATTTCTAAACATGACGAGGTCCTGTTCATATCCTTATTCTGTGTGGGCAGGGACAGATACCCGGAGCTGGCTCCTTAGAACGTGGAATTAGGTTAAAATATGGGCGGTCCTTATAGATCACCTGTGAGCTGCTTCCTCCCACACTTGCACCAGCCCCACCTGGGTGTGACTTTAAATTGCAGCTGGCTCAGCTCTGGGCACTCAGACCCAGGTCTTGGCAGCACCATGAAGTCAAGGGGCCTCTTTCTCCTCCTGGGGCTCTTTACCCTCTGGACAGCGCTACAGGGGGCACCAACAGAAAGTGAGTACAGGCAGAGAAGGGACCAGGGCATGGAGGGGAGACCTGGCATGGAGGGGGCAAGGGCAGTGGGTGCTTGGAAATACCTGACACCTTAGTTGGTTTGTCTCATCAGTGACCTGACGCAGGGACCAATAGAAACCCGTCTCCGTTGTCAGAGCCACTGCACAGGGATGGGACTGACCACAGCAAAGACAGGGTGAGGGGAGGAGATTCCCTTGGAGCAGCAGAGAGAATTACAGACCAGCTGGACTGGCCACACACTGCGAGTTCCCGAGATGCTTGCTGAGTGACAGGCACTGAGGGCTCAGGCTGGCAGGCTCTGGACTCTTTTAGCTGGAGGCTTTTATTATCAATATAAGAATATGCAGGCGCCCAAACTCGGCACTACAGCATCAGCGAGGGGGAACAGGGTTGTCTGAGGTTGAGGAACCAGGTACAGATGGAGAGAGACGAGGGGAGGCTCTACCCATGGGACTTCACGTGGGTCCCCAAGGCTCTGAACTCTGTTTCTCGTCTCAAACGTGAAACTCAGCAGGGAAGTTAATCAGGAACAGCCTTTTTGGGCTGCTGGGTGCTCCTGATTCCTCAGGACACGCAGACCTGCTTCCTGCTCTCTTCTTGGCGGGGTTTGTTAACAGAGAGCAAGGCTCCGTGCCCCTCTTGGTTGTGAGCCCAGGTGGAAGTCCAGCACGTAATCTTCCCACCCCACCAGGTTTTGATGGCCCTTAATATGTCGCCTTGTAATGATGGATCCATAGTGCCATCCGCTGCTTCTCTGAATAACCTTTCCCAACAATGTCTTCCCAGGCTGCTCAGAATTCAGACAGGTCACTGAGGCCGGCTGCCAGGCTGGTATCCTGGCTGCCTGAGGGACGGGCTGGTTTTTCAGGAGGAAGGCTGACCTGCGTCGGGTTACTGAGTGGGGGGTTGTTTGTTTGTGCGCTGGGCAGCTGTTATTTTATTGCCATTCATTTTGCCACTTACATTTCTAAATGGAGAGACTTTATAGACAACAACCAGGCTGTGGCTCACCAGAGAGACCCTGCCAGTGCTGAGCAGAGATGCAGTTAATGCCACCGGTCAGCGGAGCTGGAGGTGTAATTTCCAACTCGGGTAGATGTACCCACGCTAACTCTGACTGAGCGCGGGTGCTGAGAACAGCAGAGTAGCTGGGGCTGTATGGGCAGCGGGCCAGCTGCAGCCCCCTACATGAAGGGATGTAGAAATTCCCATCGAAGAGAGACGCTCTGGTGGCAGTGCCCTTCGGAATCCATCCTTTCCAAAATACCATAACCCATCTTCCCCACAGCCCCTTCCCTGAGCACTTAATCTGGACTGTCCATGGTTCCTGACTCACTGAATTCTAGCTTTTAAAGTCCCTTCAGGACAAGAGGAAATAAACTCCATGGCCCACTGACCATTGAGACTTCTGTCCACGTCCCGCTATGGCAATGGATTCCCACTGGAGACCCACACCGAGTTATCCTGCTCTATGTTTCCTTGGGAACATAAGGCCGCCTATGCTTGGAGCACATGATACCCCGGGGAGGGTAATGACTTCCTCCTGTCTAAGCATTTACTGTGCTTTTCCATTTTCAGTGTCATGCGGATTTTTGTATTGTCAGCCAGGAAGTGCTTTATAGAATTTGTTGCAGGAAGGTGGAGGTTTTGGCAGGTGCAAAGTGGACATTTGGGGTTATGGCAACAGAGATGGCATGTTTGATCACCCAAACTGCAGTTGGCACTGGAGGCCTGGGGGAAGAGCATCTCCTCTCTCCAGCCCTTTTTCAGGCAGGTTTGGAGGGGAGTAGAGAGGCTTCACTTCCTCATTCCCCACCCCAGCCAGCAGCCCTTGACAAGCTGTCCCACTGCACTGCAAAACAGGGCCTGCCACTATATCAAATGATGCTGGCTAAGTACATTAACTGATGCTTCTGCTTAAATGATCGCCAATGAAGTTGATATGAAAGTTGGAGTTTATTGTTTTGTCATTGGGACTAGGGGGAACCTACCTCAAGATTAATAGGGACAGTTCCCATCGCTCAGCAGCATTGTTTCCTGGCAGACATGAGACGGAAGCTTTTGACATTTTGCTCTGTGCCTGTAGGAGGACTGGGATGGTGGGAGTGGAACGGGTTTTGGTGCCAGTTGGGAATGGGGGTAGGTGAACTACAGACGGGTCAGACGCTTGGGCCTCTTTTCGTTTCCTCTGAAGCAGTTCAGCCACCTGCTAGGAAGGGCCTTGCTAACTCGCACTGAAGGCAGGAGGAGAAAAGATCCCCGACATCCAGGAAGTCTTGTTGGGCTGCAAGGATGTGATCCCTTTGTGCCAGCCAAGAAACCACCTGCCCCCATGAGCTCAGCTCATTGACGCCACGAGCACTGGACACCCTGAAGGAGACTCAAGCAAACACCTGGGAGTTTGATGCTTGTTCTTCCTGGCTAATAAAAAAGGGCCACAGGTAACTGGTGCCTCTCCTGACTGAAACAGCTTTACTGAAGAAACCTTCCCTCCCGCCTTCAAACTCCCAAGAGTCCAGTCAACAATGAAGAAACCCACCCTGGATGCATTGGACCTAGCTAACTCCTGCCTGGTTTCAAACCCACCATTCTTACGCAAGCTCAGAGATGTGAGCTGAAAGCGGCTTACAAGCTTATCTAGCCAAAGCCAATATCCTAGCCCCAGCACGGTGTGGATTCAGCCCAGGACATGGAACAGAAACGTATTCATGGCACTGATGATGATCTGCTGCTGCAGATAGATAGGGGGCAGGTAGGGTGACCAGATGACAAAGATGAAATATCGGGACGTGGGGGGCGGCGGAGCAAAAAAAAAAGCCACTGGAGTGCCCCCCCCCACCCCCACTGCGCTCCCGCCCCCCGTCTCCATCCAACTCTATGGTGGCCGCAACAGCTGAGCGCGCCCCGGCCCGGAGCTGCCAAGCCCACGTGCGGTGCTAGATTCCCAGGGCAATCTGGCTCACTTCCTGGCCGCCCTCCCCGCCTGGGCCGCTCCGTCCGTGAGCCATGGACGCGGCGCAGGAGGCCCAGGCCTGCCTCGCCTTCTACCGGGGGCTCGGGCGGAGGGAGCCGCTGCAGGATCTCTGCCGGGCCGTGCTCGCCTTCCTGGAGAAGCTGGACTGGAGCAGTTCGCAGGGTGAGTGCTGGGGGCCACGCCCCCTCCCTCCAGGCTTGCGTCGCCATACAGCTGATCAGCGCAAGCCTGGGAGGGAGGAGGAATGCGGCGTGCTTGGGAAAGAGGCGGGGCCAGGGCGGGGATTTGGGGAGGGATCCAATGGGGCAGTGAGGGGCGGGGCCGGGGATTTGGGGAGGGATCCAATGGGGGAAGGAGGGGACGGGGCTGGGGGGGCGTGAGCCCCTCCGGGCTCCGCCTGTGCGCCAGGGTGGAGGGCAAAATTGCTTGTTTGTCCAGTGTCCCTCAGTCGGGACCTGGGACAAACAAGCAAATATCGGGACAGTCCCGATAAAATCGGGATGTCTGGTCACCCTAAGGCAGACATCCCGTCTTATTCTCCTGGACTTCTCTGCAGTATTTGTCACAGTCAGTCATGAGCTACTTCTTACCTGTTTGAAGGTGGAGGCAGGGGCTCAGAAGGAGGCAGAAAAATGGTCTGAGTTTTCCTGGAAGGACGCACCCAAAGGATGGTGATGGAAGTCGCACCTCTGCCCCTAGACCCTCACTTGTGATCAAGTCTGTCTCCCCTCCTATTCAGCATCTCCATGCAGCCTCTAGGAGAACTGATGAGACATCACTCAGATGCCAACAACATGCAGATGACATATCCCTCTATCTTATCCTTCACAACTTACAACAGCACCGTCACTAAGCTGGCCCACTGCTTGGTTGAGGTCAGCTCATCAAAGAAGAACAACTGATTGAAACTGAAACCTAGCAAGACAGCAGTCATGTTGGTTAGCAGGCACGGTTAGCAGGGGGAAGTAATTTGGAGTTTGCAGCCCCCGTTCATCCTCTTCTGGTTGAAGATACACGCTCAGGTCAAGCAGGGCCGGCTCCAGGCACCAGCATAGCAAGCAGATGCCTGGGGCGGCCAGTGAAGAGGGGGGCGGCACGTCCGGCTGTTCAGTGGCAATTTGGCGGCGGGGCTGTCACTCCCTCTCGGAGCGAAGGACCTGCCACCAAATTGCCGCCGATCGCGATCATGGCTTTTTTTTTTTTTTTTTGCTGCTTGGGGCGGCAAAAACGCTAGAGCCGGCCCTGAGGTCAAGTCAAGTCACTCTGTAGTTTAGGAGTTAGGATTCCTTGTTGAGGTTAAGCTCTCACAGGGCAGCGTCTCCAGGTCACACTTTCTGCGGTCTCTGATGGGCTAGGAGACTCCATGCCATCTTGACAGATGAGGACCTGGTCTTATCAATACTTCAGTGTGACAAAGTGGATATTTTCTGTAATATTTTTATGAATCCGGTGTGTGCCTCAGTTTCCCCTATACGCTGCATTGTTATCAAGTAAGGGGAAAAGGACTGTTTGCGCTCAGGGCAGGCTAAAAACCATAGATATGAATGTCACCTCGCTGTCTGGGCCTCAGTCCCCATATCAATGGAGTACCTAAGAAGACAATGGAAAATCGAGGCACCAAGTCATAGCCACCAATGATACAGAGGGATATAGAGGAAAGCTGAGCACAATCCCTCAGCTCGAGAACAAAGGACTGGAGGGGTGTGAGGTGGGGGAATAGGAGTTGGCGGCTGGAAGCAGTCCGGGCTCTTACCTGGCATCTGACCAAGGAGGTCAGACTGAGAGACAGACAGAGCTTGAGCAACGGGCTTCAGTCGCATCACTTACTGCACTTCTGGAAGTTGCTCAGATACCACAGGGATGGGTGCAGTATAAGAACCTGAGTAGAATAGAATCAGGTACCATATGTACAGCTACATAGAGACTATCCAAGGTAAGGGGCAATGCCCATATCCTAGAGACAGGTTGCTGCAGCGTGAAGAAAGTGTGAAGGGTGGATTGGGAGCAGTCATATGTGACTGAGCCATATTTGGGTCTCTGACTCTCCTGTTTTCTCTCCCATTTTCAGGGATCCCTGCCACAGGTTCTTCTCTCCATGGCGATGTGCCCAGTGAAATACTTGTGTCCATTGGAAAACCTGGATCTGATGAAAAACCTGTGTCTGGTGGAGAAGATGATGATGATGGGAGGGATGAAGACTCCAACCTGAGGAATTACAGCTCGGCTGGGGCTCATACCTTTAATGTGGGAGATGGGTCTGATGTGAGGAATGCTGACTTTCCTACGGCTGATGACTTTGCTGGGGGAGATGGGTCTGATGTGAGGAATGCTGACTTGGTTGGGGCTAATGACTTTGCCAGGGGAGATGGGTCTGACGGGAGCAATAGTGACTTTGCCGGGGCTGATGACTTTGCCGGGGGAGATGAGGACGCTGACCTGAGCGAGGATGACTTTGCCGGGGACGATGAGGACGCTGACCTGAGCGAGGATGACTTTGCCGGGGGAGATGAGGGCGCTGACCTGAGCGAGGATGACTTTGCCGGGGACGATGAGGGCGCTGACCTGAGCGAGGATGACTTTGCCGGGGACGATGAGGACGCTGACCTGAGCGAGGATGACTTTGCCGGGGGAGATGATGGCGCTGACCTGAGCGAGGATGACTTTGCCGGGGGAGATGAGGACGCTGACCTGAGCGAGGATGACTTTGCCGGGGGAGATGAGGACGCTGACCTGAGTGAGGATGACTTTGCCAGAGAAGATGATGATTCTTTCCTGAGGGATGGAGGCTCTGAAGGGGCTGAAGACTGTGATAAGTGAGGTGATGATTCTGACCTCTGGGATGGTGGCTCTAAACAGCTGATGGTTTGGAAACTTTTTGATATCAGATCAGCCTCCAAATACATTCCTGGCAACCAAAGCCTCTCTTTCCTGTTTGACTTTTTCCAGCTCTCCCTTCTCTTTTACTAGTGATTGCATAGGAACATGCTGCCTCATTGAATGACAAGATTACTGCTCCGGAATCACTCTCTCTGGGTGAAGGAAATCAATGTTCAGGGATCTTTGCTCCCTGGCCTGAGTAGCGTGCAAGGGGACGTTGGAGTTCTCTCTCCCAGCTCTTACTCTAAGCTCATCACCCTACTGTCTGAGCACTTTGATTCAGCTTTCAGCTCATTTTTTCTTGAGATATATTTTCTCTCTTATTAAATCTTTCCTGATGGGTTAGCCAGCCCCTGGCATTGATGTTCTCCATTCCTAGCAGTGTCCAGGTTCAGGCCAGTTCTTCTCAGGTACCTGTCCCATCGCATGGTGCACCAGAGCCATTCCCTCTGGACACCTTCCTCACGAGGACTCACCAGTTCAGGCCGGTACAGCACTTAGTAAATGTGTAACTGTAACTATTAGAATGTAGGGGAAGGAATTGTGTGTAGGGCTGTAGGGGCTGATTCTCCACGTCACCAGCCCAGTGCTGGGTGCAGTTGTAGGCTGCCTGATTTCCATGAACAAGTATTGAGGATACACCTTCAAGCTGTGTATTTGGTCAACTGGGTGTTCAAACAGCCCCCCATGCAGGCTAATCCGCACGTTGCATGGACAGGCATCGTAATGGTGCCTGCAGATTAGAGACACAGTTATGCAGGTGCTGGGCTAGTGTCCTTGGGGAGTTAGGCCGGGCGTGTGTTCTACACCAGGGAACACAAAGAGCCGGGCTTTGTAAAAACCCTTCTTGTTTTCACCGTTCTCTTCCGAGGAGTAAGAAGTCCCCTCCCCTGTAACGCTGTTGTTAACGGAGCTGTGTGTTTCTCTCTGCTGCTTTGCCCACCATTCTGCGTGTAGCTGGGTGCCCGAGCCACCTTCCTGTCTGGTTGACGCAGCGTGTTCTCTGCCACGTGATGTGCACTGGGAGTTGGCTTGGTCTCTTTCTTTTAGAAATGAAAGCCTCTCTTCAATAAATGTGGATATTAAAAATAACCCCTGCCGGGATATCGCTGTGAACTTCTGTTTGTGGTTTCATAAGTCTCTGTCCCTGGCCTGTGCTCTCCCCTTCCCCTGCCCAACAGCACAGGAGCTTCTCTTCTCTGGTGGGCCTAATTTCAGGGTAGATGAGACGCCCTTTCCGCGAGTTCCTCAGTTAGTGCCAGGAACACAGAGGGTGCTGATCCTGCCCACGCTCACATGCTTAACTTCAATGGGACTAGTCACGGGCCAAAATAAAGACGGGAATGTTGGGAGATCCCGATCTCCCCCAGAAGCAGCCGCTTCACAAAGAGTCTCAGACAGAGCAGGCAGTGGGACACATTCCCAAAGCTGCTTGTACACAAATATGCAAGTGCACTTGGGAGTCCAGTTCACGTGACTGTATGTGCAAATGTGTGACTTGCCAGGTGTGCAGCTGCACAGGCCAAATTAGGCACAAAAACTGTGTAATTGTGAAAACAGGGGCACTAGTGTAGAGATTGGTCTGCTCCATTGTTGCGGAGTGTGTGGGGGAGTCAGGGCCCTGCACCCCTCTTCCTGAGATTCACTGTGACTCTCAACCAGCCAGTAAAGCAGAAGGTTTATTTAAGGACAGGAACACAGTCTCAAGCAGAGCGTGTAGGTACGACCAGACCCCCCTCAATTAGGTCCCTCTGGGAGGTTCAGGGAGCTTAGACCCCAGCTTGGGGTTCCCTGCGTTGCACCACCCAGCCCAAACTGAAACTAAACCAAAACTCCTCCTGCAGCTCCTCTCTTCCCCCTCCCCCCAGCTCCTCCTCTCCTTTGTTCAGTCTCCCGGGCAGAAGGTGTTAATTCTCCCCACCCCCTCCTGGCTCAGGTTACAGCTCAGGTAGCTTCCTTCAAGGGAAGTCCCCCATCCCCAATGCAACCCCCCTGCAACATTCCCAGGTCAAATCTGCCCTGCTCCCTGCTCCGTCACATCCATGTCGCTGCTCCCAGAGCTCCCCATGCACATCCCAGAGCTTGTCTGTGATTACTGGGAAAGTTTCCACCTGGCAATTCAGTGTCTCTCGGTCTCTGGATTGCAGCCCTGAACCGAAGCATCTGCCTCGGATCCAGCCCAACAGGCCCAAGAGGTGCGGGGTGGGTGGTGGGGGCTGCACAGGCTGGGAGAGGCCTGACCTGGAGAATGATGAAGCAGACACCGAGGTGCAGGGATGTCAGGAAATGTTTATTGAGGAAGAGAAGGAATCCCAGGAAACCACGACCTGTTCCCCTGGCAAAAACACCAGGGATGGGGAGAGTCCCTGGGGGTCGGGACTTTGTCTTCGGGCTGATCCGATCTTGGCAATTGGTCAGTGCGGCTGAGGCAGCTCGTCCCCTCTGGAGTCCGGGTCCTGGCAGATGGGACTTAGGGAGGCCCTGAGAAATAGGACGAAGCCGTCAGAGCCCTGGTCCCGTATCGCTGCTCCCCGACCCCCCTGTGCTTAGTGTGACAGCAGAGCAGCTGGTGAGAGTGGCGCTGTCACAGGCAGACAGGTGTGCGTGCCAGGAGGGACAGGGCAGCAGAACATCTCACGGCAGCTGCTGAGGGTGTCACTGCGGCTGGAAGAGGGGACTCACCTGATGGAGCCACCGTCACGCAGGTGTAGCCACAGCCATTAAAGCAGCACTTCTGTCCTTCTTTACAGTCAGAGTCGCTGTTGCAGCCATGCAGGCAAATGCCGGGGCCTGTGGTCTTGGGGCAAACCCCGGGTCTCTCTGCAATGCAGAATGGGCACAGAGGGGAGACACCAGCCTTGTAACTTAGCTCACCAGCCAAAGGGCATCCTGGCCTCTGCCATAGGACCTTGAACGAGCAGCTCCTTGGGCAGAGGTCCAGGACCCCAGACACTTCCAGCTTCCTGAGACAGCTCTGGGCTGGGGGGCCTGGGAGTCGGGATCAGGTCTGGCAGGCTCATGGGCTGGGTCCTGGCCCTTCCTTGCCCTGGGCTTGGTTCCCGTGCCCCTGCAGAGCTGCTTTGGCCTGTTCCCCAGTGCTAGTGCTGCATGCAGGTGTGTGAGGACAGCCTCAGCCCACGGCACGGCACACTCAGAGCTGTGCGGTTGCTCCCCGGCTCAGCCAGACCACATTGCACAACGGACAGAGTGGGAGGCTGGGTCCGAGGGGCCGGGCGTTCAGTCTCTGCTGTCAGCATTTCCGGGTGGAAGTGAAGCCTCCAGCACAAACCTAGTAGAACACTCCGCTCGGGCCAGACCTGGGCCAGATGCTGGCAGCGCGATCTCGCCTGCACAGCTCGTGGCTGGGGACCTGGGTGCCCGGCTGCCCCATGTGTCCGTTAGCTCCTTCGGGGGGCAGGCCAAGCCATGATACAGGGTGGCAGTGACTGCCCAGGGCCACCAGTAGGTAGCACAGCTGGGACTGGAACTTAGGACTTCCTGGCTAACATGCCATGGCTCAGAGCCCTGTGATTTGGGACCCCCAGGTTCCACCCCAGCCACAGCAGGGCTGGAATTCAGGGGTCCTTTTATTTGACCAGACCTCCCATCATGAGAGATACCAGGGCTCCTTGAATGCTGGAGACCTGCCCCAGTGTAACTCCCCCCCGCAATTTATGGTGTGGAGCTGGGCAGCACCCCCCATCTCCCCGCCCAGGGAGAGGCTGGGCTCTGTCCCACGCACCAGGAGGCCCGCAGGCACGCACACACTCTGCCTTCGTCTTAAAGTTGTTCTTGTTGCCCTTGCAGCCGCCATAAATGAAGCTTTCGCATGTCCTGGAGGCCGGGTTGTAGAAGAAGCGCGGGATATGTCCCTTGCAAGGGCCCTTCTCAGGCGGGAGTCGGCAAATGTCACCTGGGGAGAGGAGATGGGTTGTGATGAGAGCAGAGATCTGCACTGGACACATGCCTGTGCTCTCTGGAACGAGGCGATGACCTGCACGGTGTGAGCTGAGAGCTCTTCTGGGGAAAGTGGGTGCCACAGGAGAGAAACGGCCACTTCTACCTCCAACAAAGACTCCGAGCCCCGGGGCCTGGGAGCGACGGCCCGAGGGAAAGCACATTTAAGGGAAATTCTTGCTCTGCAAGTTGTGACTTCCTTTACAAAAGAGAGGGCTCCCGTGACCCTCATCTGAGCCACGGGCAACTTCCCTTACTCACGTTTATCTCCCTGACCAGCTACAGCCTGCAGCTGGGCCCAGAGGGCCAGGAGCCCCAGAAGCAGGAAGATGCTGCCTGATTCCATGGTTCTGCCGGGAGCCAGGTCCGGTGCCCAGCGCTGAGCCGGGCTGGGATTTAAACCCGGTGGGGCCGGATCAGAAGGGGGGGAGGTGGCTGCAGTGACCTATCGGCTCCTGCCACGCTCCAGCGCCCAGCACGCGCTGTCTGACAATAAATCAGTCCCTCCGGATGGAATGAGGAAACAACCCGGATCCCAGGCTTTGGGAAACACCCTCGAAGGAATCTGGAGAAACAGGGAGGTCCAGAGCGCCCTGTGGGGAGACAGCCTGGTGCAAAGTGAGGCTGATGGGGAGGTGAGCTGGGGAGCCCAGCGTTCATGTGAGCAGGGCATGGAGATGGGGCACGTTGTGCAGTGGGGCTGAGAAGGCCAAGAGGATTCTGGGTAGCAGGCGACACGGTGTCACGAAGGCGTGGTGACATGGAACAGGCTGTCTGCCCTGCTGGTACCAGGGCGTCACACGCCCTGCGCTGCTCAGCCCTGCTGGAGTCTCCTCAGTGCACGGCCACAGCCTGCGCCAATGCAAACACCCTCCACACCTGGCATGGTACTGAAACCCTGCCCAAGGCCAGGGACGGGCCCCTCCTGGATGCCAGCATGCAGCTCCGGGCTTGTCAGCTCCCGAGGGAAGTGCAAATTCTGGAGAAGGTGCAGAGAAGAGCAGCGGCCAAGGGTCTCAGCTTGAGAACTGAACCCTGGCCAGCATGGGGACCAGCAGCTATGGAGAGGTGATGCCAAGATGAGGATCTATCAGGCTGAAGCAGTAGCCAGAGGTCACATGGGCACTGCTGGGAATGGAATCCACCTCGGGCCTTTGCCTAGAGCCAATCCAGTCTGGGGACTGGGTGGGGAATGGGCCGTGACCTGGTCCCACCCCATGTCTGGAGTAAAGGGTGACTCACACTCCTCCAGACCTAGGATCAGGAAGGAATTACGAGTACGCATGCACACGTGCACGCACACACACACACATGTGGACACACATGCACGCATGCACGCGCACGCACATGCACGCACACACACACACGCCAGTGCGCGCACGTGTACACACACACACATGCCAGGGTTTCTCCTTGTCTTGGGCACTGAGCAGAGACTGTCCCCTGGGATGGGGTGGGCATGTTCCCCCATCAGTCCCTGGATCTGACCGGGACCTTGGAGCCTGGGCCTCCCTGTTTCTCCAGGTTCCTTTGGGGGCTTTTCTCAGACCACAGGATCCGGGTTGTTTCCTCGTTCCATGCAGGGGGACTTACAGGCGGAACTGGTTTATTGTGAAATGCAGTGAGTTGGGTGCTGTGCCAGGGAAGGAGCCCAAAGGTCACCGAGAACCACCTCCCCTCTCAGCCACAGCAGGGACAGGGTTTAAATCCCAGCCCGGCTCAGCGCTGGGCACTCAGACCCGGCTCCCGGCAGCATCATGAAGTCAGGGGCCATCTTCCTCCTCCTGGGCCTCCTGGCTCTCTGGGCCCAGCTGCCGCCTGCATCTGGAGGTGAGTGCGGGCAGCAGGCAGAGAAGGGAGGAGGGCATGGAGGGGAGACCTGGCATGGAGGGGGCAAGGGCAGTGGGTGCTTGGAAATACCTGACACCTTACTTGGTTTGTCTCATCAGTGACCTGACACAGGGACCAATAGAAACCCATCTCCATTGTCAGAGCCACTGCACAGGGATGGAACTGACCACAGCAAAGACAGGGTGAGGGGATGAAATTCCCTCGGAGCAGCAGTGAGAATTACAGACCAGCTGGACCAGCGAGTTCCTGAGATGCTGAGTGACAGGCACTGAGGGGGGTGGGTGTCCCAGGCTCAGGCCGGGGGGTCAGAGTGGTCCTAGCTCTCAGCTCTGTGTAGAGAGCTCAGCTACTGCAGGGCTGAGCACAGAGGAAACAGCTACAGAGAGAGGTGGGGACACAGATGTCAGATTAGAAGACTCCCATGATGAATGCTCTTGATAAATTGGAGAGAATTTATGAATTTCAGTAAAGGCAGGTGCAAAGATCTGCACTGGGGAAACACACACATACCACAGGGGGAATAACCGGCTAGGCAACGGTATGCAGAAAGGGATGGGGGGCCACAGTCGATCACAGATTGAATATGAGCAGGACCGCCGGCAGCTTTTTTGCTGCCCTAGGTGGCGGAAGGTCCCGCCCCCGAAATACCGCTGACAACCGGGGCGGCCGAAGATCCAGCCGCCGCGGTCGCCACCCCCCAAATGTTAGTGCCCTAGGCGACTGCCTAGGTCGCCTAATGGGTTGCGCCAGCCCTGAATACGAGTCAACAAGGTGATACTACTGAAAAAACGGTGCAAGTCATTGTGGGTTGTATTAACAGGCGTGTCGTGTGTAAGACATGGGACGTCATCGTCCTGCTTTGCTCAGCACTGGGGCGAGCTCAGCTGGATAGTGTGCCCAGTTCTGGGTGCTGCACTTTAGGAAAGACGTGGAGAAATTGGAGAGAGGCCAGAGGAGAGCAACGAAAATGATAAGAGGTTTAGAAAACCTGACCTGTGAACAGTGGGAGATTAGCCACTGGGCCAATGAGGCCTGTGCCCAGAGGCCCCGGGCAATTGGGGGGGCCCTGGAAAAATGGGAGTCCCTGCCCCCCGACCCGCTCCATCTGCCTGGTGCTTCTGCTGGGGAGCGGGGTCGGGGCATGGGGTCTTGCCCCACTCCCTCTGCCCACCTGGCGCTCCTGCTGGGGAGCGGGGGAAGCCCCCATGCCCTGACCCCATTTCCCCAGCAGGTGCATAGGGAGGGGGGGCAACGGGGACTACTGGCAGAAGGGGTGGGGGGGGCCCAGGTCCCCACAAAATCCTAATCCGCCTCTGCCTACAAGGAAAGGTTGAAAGAACTGGGCACCTTTAGTCCAGAAATGAGACAACAGAGAGGGGAATAAGAAGCCCAAACCTGTAAAAGGTTGTTGTAAAGAGGAGGGGGAATCAACTCTTCACGGAGGGGAGGAGAAGGAGAAACCAGCGTAGTTTGCAGGATGGGAGATTTAGCTTAGATATTAGGACAAGATTTCTACCTCTCAGGCTAGTTAAGCTCTGGAACAGGTGAGCGAGGGGGATTGTGAAACCCGCATCACGGCGGGGTTTTAAGAGCAGGTTGGACAAACACCTGTCAGGGCTGTCTTTGGTCCTGCCTCACCACCGGGGATGGACTGGATGACCTTCCAGGCCTACAAGACGTTATGATCCTGCTCTGTCCACAAGCTCCCAGGCCCTACGGTGGCTCGTCTTCTGGGAAGTGCCTGGCTCAGACGCAGGGGACTGGCTAGTCCAAGCCATTTCCAGCCCCAAGCTCTGGACTCTGTCGTTCTGAGGACTGCACTGGTGGAGGAGCCCAGTGGCCCTGGCCGGGCTGCACCCTGGGCTCCAGATGGCGCAGGAGAGGGACCTCTGTTGCCAACTCTGGTCTGCAGGGATCATTAACGCGAACCGGCCCTGTGGCTGGCCTGCTCCCTCAGGTCCCGCACCCCGGCTGAGAGACAGCTCTGTGTTTCCGTGCAGTCAGCAGCAGCCCTTTGGCTCAGGCTGAGACGGGCCATCCCGTTGGGAACACAAAGTCTCTTCCAGCCAGGGCCCCCTCTCGGCGCTGGTTTTCCAGGCCCTGGCTGGCAGCGCAGTCTTGGGAAGCAGGGGCTGTTCAGACGTTTGCCCCATTGGACCAGTGAGGTTTTTGGTCCCACGTCACTACAAATGGCTGAGGGCGACGCTCCCTGGCGCAGGGAGGCAGTGGGAGAAGCGCCGGCATTGCCACGGCGATGGTCACTCGCTGGTGCCGACGAGCAGCCGGGGGGGGTTAAGCTGCCCTCCCTCACCTGGCCAGGCCGCTCTCTCCCCCAGCGGCTGAAGGGGGGAGAGTGGCTCTGAGGGGGAGAAGGGGGGAGAGTGGCTCTGAGGGGGAGTAGAGGGATAAGCGGCGACCAGGGCTCCCTGGCTGGGATCTCTCTTCAGTCCTGCTCTGGTCCATTTCCCTCAGCTCCCCCCTCGTTCCCACAGTGAGCGGGAAGCCTTTAGCTTGGGGCTGAGCATCTCATGGCCACATGACCCTTCTGTGTCCCAGGGAGCCGTAGGAGCTGCCCAAAGCCGGTTGGCGCTGGGCACTGCGCGGAGTTATGCGGCGTTGGCGGTTCCTGTCCCAAAGGAGAGAAGTGCTGCAGTAACGGGTGTGGCCACCAGTGCATGAGAGTGTCTGGAGGTGAGTTTAACACCTGCCTCCGCAGTGAGCCTTGGCTGCCAGGGCCCGGGGGGGGGGGGGGGGGGGAGGGGGGATGTGCCCATATCTGAGCAGGTGGGAGGAATCGGGGGCACACAGTGAAGGGCCAGGACCCCAGCCCCATTAGCCAGCCCCTACCCCCGGCGCTTGGAGTTCCACACTCATGTGCCTCCACTGGAGTCACTCCGGTTTACATGTACCCACCAGTCCTGGCGCTGGTGAGCGCAGGGAGGCCTGGGTGTGCAGGGAGCAGTGATATGGGAGCAGGGCTCTGACAGCTTTGTGCTACTTCCCAGGGTCTCCCTAACGCCCGTCTGCCTGAACCCAGGCGCTGAGGGGACCTGCTGTCTCCACCCCCGTGACCGAGAACAATCGCCGAGAACGGATCAGCCTGCAAAGGCCCCACTTCCAGGGACCTCCCCCTGCTCCCCTCACTCTGCCCAGCCCCTTTGGCTGCTCCAGCTGCCCTCCGACTACATCTGCCGCATGACGTCACCGGCGCCTCCATGCACCGGAGGCTGGGTGGGTGTGGCGGGGGAGCGAGCGTGTGCCCGGCCGCTGTCTGGCTCTGCTCGGAGCAGCACCCTGTGACGGGCTGAGTAAAGTCTGTCCCTGCGTAACAAACTGTGTGTGCGAGCGCTTCGCCCGCGTGGCTGCCAGGACAGGCTGGCTGGGGACTAACCACTGCAACCGCCCAGGCCCTGGATTCAGTCACTGCAAGCTCCCAAATTGCTCCACGAGAAGTTCTACCCCCCATAGCAGGGCTCTTTGCACAGGACCCCACAGAGCATCTGGGCAGGGCCACTGGGGCTCTCCAAGGACCTGCAGGGATCAGCCCCCCCCGCCCCCCCCGTCACTTGCTGTTCTGCTGCCAGGACCTTCACCCCCCTGCTCACCCTGTTTATGTCTCCAGCCCTGCCCCTGGCTCTGCCCTGAGGCCGACTGGCCTTGCACCACGTGCCCCAACCTGGGGGGCAGACACTAGGCGAGCCGGCCACGTCCCTGGCAGTACTGGGCAGAGCAGCCTGACCCCCCCTACGCTGTGCAGAGCCTGGCGCTGGGTCCGGCTGGGGAAAGGTTTGGGGTGAGCCAGGGGCATTTTCCCAGCCTACCCCTCCCCAGTCGCTCTGCCGTGAGACAGTGTCCGACAGGCTGTGAGCTGGGGGCTCTCTCCCCCATGGGGCCCAGGGGATCAGGCCTTTGGGGACAGGCACTTGCTCCATGTGTCTGGGTCTGGGTTGAATCCCTGGTGGCGAGTGTCTCTCAGGGGAGGATGGTGGTGGGGGAGCTGGCAGGGACCAGGGGCTCCTCCCTCTGCTCTGCATCGCCCTGGCTCAGGTGACCAGGCCTCACCGTGCACCTGGCTGGTCAGTCAGGGAGGGCAGGTCCTGAAGTGCTGAGGACTCTGGGCCCCTCAGGACTCAGTGAGCAGGGCCCCTTCCTGCCCCCTTCCCTGCCTGCATGGCCATTTCCTCGTTCCCCGGGGTGAGGATCGGCACCAGAGCCTGATCTGTCGGGAGGCAATGGCGCACGGGTACGGGACTGTCCCTACAGGTCCCCTGTAATTACCGGGGCAGCTCAGTACCCCAGGCCCCTGCAGTGCTGGGAACGTGCCAGGTGAGGCAAGGTCTCATAGGTACCAGGCTGGTGCTCCCAATAACCTCTCAGACACGCGGCTCAGGGAACGGGCATTTCCTGGGGCTGCAGGAAAGCGGAAGGTTCCACATGGCCGAGGCACAGAGGCTTAACCAGTTCCAGTTCCAGCACCAGTGGGTCTCGGTTGGCCCCTGGGGCAGCCCAGTCGAGAGTCAGGGCTCCCAGGCCCTGTGCCAGGGGTGAAGGCTGATGGGAGCTGCCCCCAGCCCAACAGATGAGCCAGGAGCACAGCCTCGTGCTGTGACTAAGCAAGTGCCCCGGAGGGGAATCCCGACTAGGAAAGGAACCTGTTATGGGCGTCTGTTCCCAAACCAGCCCCACACCTGCCCCTCCCTCCAGCCCTTGCCACCCACACAGGATGGGCACGGGGCCTGCTGATTGCGCAGGGCGGGTGACCCACTTGCCCTCTCTGGCGGGTGCTGCTGACTACTCAGGAATGATTCGGTGAGTCAGCCCCAGTCCGTGCTGCTGTCGGGGCTCAGAGCCAGAGCCAGACCTTTCCCAGACAGCTGAGAGGGGCCAAATGTGGACGCGATGTTGTGCTAATGTGCACTTACTGCAGCACTGCATGCCGATGGGCCGCTCCGGCCAGCTCCCCGTCTGCTTGCACAGCCCTGGAACGTGCACACACACCAAACACGCCGTCTGCCCCTCTGTACAAGGGACCGCGCCAGGGACAGACTCTGCCCAGCCCATGCAACGCGGCAGGGCGGGTGTGATGTGCCAGCATGCTCCAGGGCAGGGACAGGAGGGAGGGGCCAGGTGGCACCATGCACTAGGGGGTGATGGGTCACCGGGAGCTGGGACTTGTTTAAACAGCCTGTCCCCCATGCATTCAGCCTCCCCTTTCACCACGGCCAGAGCAGGCTCTCGTTGGAGGGGTCCGGGGCGCAGTGCCAGACTGAACTGGTCTCTTGTCAGTTCCGACCTCACCCCGCCACGGGGGGCGGCCTGCTGGTTGCCGTGAGGGCAGCGGTTCGGCGGAATGCCTGCAGGCGGTCTGCCAGTCCAGCGGCTTCGGTGGCAATTCGGCGGCGGCTAGCCACGGGACCGGTGAACCTCCCGCAGGCATACCGCCGAATCTGCGTTACCAGCGGACCTCCCGCAGGCCGAAAGCCACCTGGCTGCCGTGCTCGGGGTGGCAAAAAACATAGAGCCACCCCTGTTTGGACAGCGAGCCCTCCGTGCACAAGGACCTGCCTGCATGGCAGCCGTGAGGCGGGTGGCTGCTAGAGATGCAGTTTGTGCTGCCCTGCCTGCCTCTCCCAAAGCTGGGGGAGCCGTTCGGATTCCCCGCAGGCCACACCCTGCCGTGGGCAGGGCCATGAGACTCTGGGCTGCCCTGCTGGTGCCCGTCATGATGGTCATGTGACTCCCAGGGGGCCAGCAGATCCCAGGGGTCAAAGACCCACTTTGCCTCGGAGCGTCACACTGTCCCTTCTGTGCGAGGCCCTGGGCCTTCATTTGTCCCCAGGGCTCCGCTGGGCGCTGCCCCAAGATGGGGGCCCTGGCTTCAGCACCCTGTTTCTGGCCAGGGCTCTTTCCACCTCAGTAGCCCAGGACGGGTGACCGCCCTTCACCTGCCTTGTGGCAAATCACCGACCCCGAGGAAGGGGGCCAGTGCCACCTCTCCACCCAGTCCCGTCCGTGAGAACGAGGGACCAAGAGATCCCGGGAAAGGGCTGGGCCTTCCCAGAAAGAACAGGAATTAGCCCTTCACCCAGCGGGGGCAGCTTGGGGGTTTCCACGGCTGAGCCCGGGGGCATGGGCTAAAGCAGGCTGTGAAGGACAGCAGCGTGCGTGGCTCCAGTCTGTGAGCTCGGAGCGAATGCAACCCCAGGCTGTGAGGGACAGGGGGCCCCTTTCCCCCTTGGGACTGACTCAGCGCACGCCTCACCTGCTCCCCAGCCTACCTCACAACACACGTTGGGCTTGGTCTGCTGTGCTGCCCCTGCCCTGCTGGGGCGGGAGGTTGATCTGGGGCAGGCTGCACCGGGGCTGAGTGGAAGCTGTTGCTTGGCATTTATCCCTGGTCCCCCTTGGTCACGAGCCCTCCAAGCAGGAGGGGGCCCCAGCCCTGCTGCCCCCCTGAGGCTGCGAGCAGCTGTGAGCTGCTCCAGTGGGTTTGTTGAGGGACATCCTGTTACCAATGCGCTATTGTTCTAGGGGACAAAACGTGCCAGGTCATCGCGGCCTGATCCTCACCCCTCTGCCGACTCTGCAGGCTGCCCAGGGCACCTGCCCTCGCCTGGCTTCCACCCCGGAGATGGTCCCGAAGGAGACCCTGACCACCTCCAGCAGGACAGGGGAGAAGGAGAGAGGCCAGACCCCACATACATCCCATACATTGCTCAGATCCTCCCACCTGGCTGTCCCCCCGGCAGGACAACAGGCTTCGTGTGTCCTAGATGGTCATTGTGTTGGTGACAAACACCAGGTGCAGCAGGAACAAAGAGAGCTTAAATCACTGTGAGCTGGGAGCAAACCCTGCCCCCGCCGTGCTGGGCTCCGGGATGGATGTGGGGGCGGCTGGCCTCACTCACCCGGAGTATGGCTACTCCCGTCCAGCCCGACATAGACCCAGCTCAGCCCAGGGCTCCTGGCTTCATGCTGCTCCTGGAAGCTCATCCGAGAGTCCAGGCCAAGCCTGGCTGAGATTTACACGGTGTGGGGGCAGGAGGGACCAACCAGAGGCATGTGGTGGATCTGCTAAGCAGGGGCCTACAGCTCCCATCAGCCCCCTCCCTTCCTCCTGGCCAGGTAGGGGTAAAGGCCCTGAGCCAGGGAGCGGCTGGCTCTGTTTGGGAAGTGGTGGTGGCCACATGGCCAGCCAGGAGCTGCAGGGAAGCTGGAGGCAGATAAGGTTCCCCAGGAACTGCGTGCACAGGCTGTGATGGCCGGACATCTCAACTGGGTGCTGGCCTTTATGGGGCTTGTGGGGGGCAGCAGGGGCTGGACAAGGAGCCAGTGCAGAGGGGCCCCAAGGAGAGACACTAACTGAGCCTGGAATGGAAACCCACAATCTGATAGAGACTGGACTGGAGAGGGTGCCCCCGGTGCAGGGCCTGGGAGCCCTGACTCTCGACCGGGCAGCCCCAGGGGCCAATCAAGACCCGCTGGTGCTGTAACTAACTGGTTAAGCCTCTGTGCCTCGGCCATGTGGAACCTTCCACTTTCCTGCAACCCCAGGAAATGCCCATTCCCTGAGCCGCGTGTCTGAGCCCCTGAGAGGTTATTGGGAGCACCAGGCCGGCAGCTATGAGGCCCAGCTACAGCGATTGTCTTGGCGGCGGGATATGCCTGGCACGCTACCGGCACCCGAGCGGTCTGGGGTACTGACCCGCTCCAGTAATTACCCCTGGCTTGGGATGGGGAGCTCAGTCATGTCTGGCTCTGCTGCCCTCACCACAGCACAGCAGAGAGCAGGAAACGAACCCGTCAGTGGAGATCACAGCTGAGCAAAAGCAAAGCTCATTCCTTCACAAGCAGCACGCCAGGATCTTAGCACCTGGGCGCTTCTCTGCAGCCGCCCCTGCCAGCTTCTGCAGCTCCTTCCGCTAGGCCCCAGGCTGCGCCCAGAGCTGCCAGCCCCAGAGAGCCCTGCCAAGCCCCGATGTCATCCAGGCAAAACCTTCCTTTCAGCCGTGCTGATGGATCAGGACCAGCCCGCCGGGTCTCCTCGCGAGCGGCGCTGCAGCCGGGGGCGCCCCTCTGCCCTGCTCTCAGCATCGCTGCAACCCTCTGAGAGCTCAGATCTCTGCACTGGCAGCCCAGGCCAGCCCAGCGCGGTGCCTTGTGGAGGGATACCCAGGGCTGCACAGCACTGCACCGTGACCTGAGGCTGAGGGCAGCACGACTGGGACCGTCCTTCAGGCCTCGGTGTAGAGCCGTGGCTTCTCTGCCATGGTCCGGAGGTGTTATGCTCATACACAGCACACGGGATCTTTATAGAGGAAGGTAAATACACACAGCATTTATTGAGAATACCACAGTTAGCATATGGTTTTTAGACACACACAACACACACACACACACACACCGAGTCCTGCTGTGATGTTTATAGTTATCAGTCCAGAGTCTGGATCAATCTAGTGGCCAGCCAGATTGGTCACAGAGGGGACGGGGCTCTGTCACTCGTGATCCGATGCTCCTGGAGTGTGGCAAGACGAACCCAAAGTCCTATGGCCAAGCACCCTGTTCTTATAGGTTTTCTTCTCTGTTGAAGCCTATGGATTCTGCTGTGTCACTTTGTGACCAGTTACTTCTTAATTGGTGTAAACATTCCAATACACCTCCGAGAGGGTCATCCTGTCTTTGTTCCGATTTAACCAATTGTCTTTAGGGTCGACCTCAGGGTCGTCAATCTGCCCTACATTATGGATGCGTGTTGATGATTCTTTGATGTCCTTTAATTTTCTTCACTCCTTCTTCCTTGTCTCTGGCTATAACAATGGCCTTCACACCTTATCTTTTTCTAATGCATACATTCCTCATTCACACAAACAGATTGAGAATACAAACAGTAGTATTTTATATTGAGCAAAAGGGCATTGCAAATTAAACCTTGCTAAGTTTTACAATCAATAACCAAGACAATTTACATTGAGACCCAGGCCTTCAAATGTTCCTCTAATCTACTTAACATAGACACAATAGAGAATCCTGTCTCTTACTTCCTAATTTGTAATACATATAGGAAACCATAGTAGCTTTGTAACTTATTCTAAAACAAAAGGATGACCATAATCAGTCATAAGGATTGTTCTGGTCTGTCATTCTTTCTGCTATTCAAAAAGGGGGGCTGACAAGATGAAATCAAATCATACATTAATTCTCATAGTACATTATAAAATCCAGCTCCTACAGAGGGAGGGGAGGAAACCTGAGGCCATTGGCAGCTGAGGGGGACAGTTATCGATACCGCCTGCAGTTCCCCTGTGACTCCACCGCGGTGACCTTATCCAGAGCCCAGGGGCCATGGCAGGGGATACCTGGGCTGTCCAAAAGGGCGTGAATCCCAAGTCGTCCCTCCATGGCAGGGCAGCCGCACCGGGGCCTGGTCTTCTTGGACCGTGGCAATGGACTAGGGACCCCAGGGCGTGGCAGGGAGAAAACCGGCCATGCCGGGAGGCGAGGCAGTTTGTGGAGAGAGCCGCACCCTGTGTGGGCAGATGGGAATGGTCTGACGGGTGGGGAGGGCTGCTCCGCTCTGTGCCCGCCTCCCTCCCCCTCACCAGACACGGGCAGCAGCTCACCCCGAGGGGAGGAAGATGCCCCCTGACTCCCTGGTGCAGCCAGGAGCTGGGTCTCAGTGCCTGGAACTGAGCCAAGCCAGGCTTCAAACTCTGCCCTGGGTGGGGCTGGGACCGCAGGGGGAGGGACCCCTGTCCCCCGCAGCCTGGGGTTGCATTCGGTCCGAGCTCACAGACTGGAGCCACACACGCTGCCCTCCTTCACAGCCCACTTCAGGTCATGCCCCCAGGCTCAGCCTGGCTGGAAACCCCCAGGTCCTCCGCTGGGTGAAGGACTAATTCCTGTTCTTCCTGGGAATGACCTGCCCCTTCCCGGGGTCTCTTGGCCCCTCGTTCTCGTGGACGGGACGGGATGGGACTGGGTGGGGAGGCAGCACTGGCCTCCCTGAGCTTCCATCCACGCCCTGTGACACGTCTCCTTTGCACCCAGGCCAGGTGATCTCCCTTCCCCCGTCATCGAAAATCAGGGACTCGGCAAGCGTCCCACAGAAACCTGGGGCCTTTCCTGGGCCTCTCTTACTTCCACATGGCCGGATTAGTCCCATGTAACCTGGACTCTGAATGTCCTGGGGTTCTAACGCCGGGGTTGGGGAAAACTGCATCCCTGTGTGTTCTTGCACTGAGGAGACTGCGCTGCCCCCGGCTCTCACTGAACTCCGCCCGCGGGTGGTTTTTGTCGGTGAGGCGGCTGAAATCACCAGCGTAGGAAAAGTCTGAACAAAGTTGGAAGTTGAACTAAAGCTCTGCACTGCCCAGAGCGTAGCTTAGACACGGCAGGAGAGAGACCTGAGAAACCAGCCCAGTGGAATTTGACCCCAAGTTCCCCACTAAGCTGGGAAGAGGCAGGAGACATTTCAGGCCAGACGGGAATTTTCCCCAACAATTCTAAGTGCCTGAGAAGCTGGGCTGGAAACTGGGAAGTGCCACCTCAGTGCCAGGCTCCTAGACCCGTCTCCCTGCGATAGCGCCGCTAACCGGACACTGTCGCAGCCACAGGGCGAGGCTGCAGAGGTTTCTCTCGCTCTTCACTTCCTGTTAGAGGTTCTCATGGGAGCAGCCAGGCATGGATCTGCCCAGGGCAAGCGAGTGCTGCACTCACACGTCAGCTCGAGCTCCCCAAAGCCCAGCAGCTGTTACACGTCACTCATGATGGGGGCTTGTCTGAGCACAGAGCCGTGGCCAGGCTGGCATCCTGCCAGATGAAACTCGGTGCCCTAGTTACTGGCCTGGCTCTCTGGCCCGGGGGACGAGTGTGCAATGGGTGCAAATCCTGCCAGCCTGGGGTGTGGTTTCAGTTTGCAATGGCTGAGTGGGTGGAATAATGCTGCCATATGCTGGGAACAGGTCGGCGTAGGGTGGGAGCCTCATTCCTCACTCACCCTTCTGCTGGTGGGCGGGGAGCGAAGCTGTAAGAAGAGGCGGCCAGTCAGTGAGATGTTTAAACTCGGTTCCATCGGCTTCATCTGCTGCCCCTCCTCAGGCGAGGCAGGCGTCACTGTAATGCTGGCAGACCCGAGTCTGCATATATGGGCCCAATCCTGTGACACTGAGGAGTTTGGAGGGAAGCAGCCCAGTCCCTAAATAAATGAATCTGCCCTACTCCGGGACAGTTTGTGGATCCTCCCCCACACACGAGCACTAGGGCTGAGCCACTGGAGAAAGTCTCTGATTCTAGGCCCCAGGGGGCCAGGCAGGGCCCCCCGAGAAGAGCACACGGGGTCCGATGGGCCGAGGCAGCACTTGGGAGCCTGTGACACAGATATCAGAGAGGAGCCGTGTTAGTCAGATCTGTAAAAAGCGACAAAGAGTCCTGTGGCATCTTATAGACTAACAGACGTATTGGAGCATGAGCTTTCGTGGGTGAATACAGACATGCGTCTGATGAAGTGGGTATTCACCCATGAGAGCTTATGCTCCAATACGTCTGTTAGTTTAGAAGGTGCCACAGGACTCTTTATGACACAGAGGTTCATGAGTGGTTCACAGTCCAGGGAACATGGGAAATGCTGAACTTCCCCTAATCCAAAGAAAGGAGCAGACAGGAAGACACGTCTCCCGGGGGGAATCCTACAAAAATAGTGTCGGACTTTCCCCGCTCAGCCGAGTTTCCGACAGAATTTTACTCCTGTGGCAGAAGCCTGCAGGACGGTTCAGAAGCATAGAAAAGTCATCACAATTGTAAGGGTCTAAATGAACTAGCTAGAAGGGGGAGAGACTTCCGGAGCAAACTGTATTGACATGAACACACCCACTCTGCCAAGATATCCAGCAGCTAGAGCGGTGTTGCTCAGAGTGATCCACTTCGGCTGGTGCTGGGTTACAAATCACTTTAGCACTGACTGCAGGGGTAGGTAGTGAAATGTTATCAGTGTTGTCGTCTTTATTGCATGAATAAAGGGGACCAGGACTGTGCTTTACCTGTCCCAAATGAGGGGGTCACCTCAGCTAAAGGGACCTCGTTAAGCCAGGGGCTTGAATGCCAGAGCTGTGTGAGAGTAAGAGGGGAGAGGACAGGTGTCTCAGCCAGAAGGTGTGGAGCCGTCCCCAAGTGTTCTCCCTTGACTGGTTTAACCTGTCCCCCCCCCACTGTTCAAAGAAAGAGTTAAATAGGTTTCATTAGGAGCCTCTGCTATTTTAAATGCTCCATCAGAGCTGGAATCAGCTGTGGTTGGACTGTGTCTCTGCTCAGCCTGAAAAGAGCTGAAAATTATGAAGAAACTGATGTGCAGAAGTCACAGCCGAAAGGCAGGTGACTGGCAGGCAGCTGGCGAACGAGCGGCCAGCAGGGCGGCTGGCAGAGAGGTGCGGTGAGCGAGTGCCCAAGCAGCCGAGCGTGTAAGGTGCCTTTTTACCCCCCTCCACCCGGGGGGAGGTGAACTCTGCAGATGCACCTCTGAACTCTGGGGCTGCACCAGCCAAGGACAGCGACTGGGAGTGGGGTGCAGAGAGGGGATGGGCATGTGAAAGGAACTTTTGGGTTTCTGGATTTAAGAATCTGAGGGGAAAAGGACACTGCCCAACTTATTTGAGGGTGGGTCTTTTGCTCATGGTTTATGTTTATGAGCCCTGTTTGCGGTGTTTCCCCAAATTAATGCCGAGTTACTTCCCTCCTGTTAGTAAAAGTTTCTTTTCTACACTCAGACTCTGTGCTTGTGAGAGGGGAAGTATGGCCTCACAGAAGCACCCAGGGTGGTGTGTAATTGTCCCAGGTCACTGGATGGGGGCTCGAGCTGGTTTTGTGTTGTATCGATGGAAAGGAACCCCTAGATATTGAACCCGGCCCTGGTTGCTGCTGGCAGAAGGGTCACACAATCACTGCTCCATTCTATAGATTGTTTTAAAGCAAATTCTGTAGAATCTGTTGGCTTCATCCTGGCTCAGCCCCTCAAGGCCCAAACAGACAGAGTGGGGGAGATGCCAGGGGAAGAATGGGCCCTGCAGCACCCCGTGACGAGGCCAGAGGGAGAGTCAAAGGTTGCTGGGAGCCCTTCCCCATGAAGACACCTGCAGTAGGGAATGCCTGTCGAAAGAAGCAGGGAAGCCTGGAGAACGAAGAGAATTAACCTAAAATTCCCCAGGCTGCAGGTACCAACCTCCAGCAGTAGTCCCCAGATCCCAGTTTGTTGATGTTTTGTTCCTGGATGCAATTGCGTTTTTGTATTGACTTGTGACTGCAGGTTTAATGCGCCTGGGAGCCCAGCGAGAGAGCGGCTCTGCCATGGGATGGATTCCCCCGGCAGGGGGTGGGGATGGTGGACTCAGGACTCCGCTGGAGAGGACAGTCTCAGCACATTACAGCTTAGTAACTTTACGACTCTGCCCTTCCCTTCAAGCACAGCACTGAGCTGGTTTCCTGTCAAACTAAAACAAATGTATTAACAGAAGCACATAGGAGACGGAATAAAGCTACAAAGGGTTATCAATGGACAGACAGTGAAAATACACTGTCTAGTGGATCAGCCTTAACTCAACAAGCATCACTCTTGGTCCAAGGTAGATTTCTTTCCAGCCATGGCTGACTCTCCATCAGGACCTTCCACCGCAGTGCAAGGGGCCGGTTTCTCTTGTCTTTCTAGGTGAAAGAGCTTTTCCTATATTATCAGTTCCCAGAGACTTCAACCTCCTTGGCTGAAGGACCCTGCTGCTTTGTATCTAAATTGGCTCCCATTTTGCTGACACCTTGCTTAGTTTCACTGCAGACAGACTGTCTTCCCTCCTGGCTGGGGGAGAACCTGTTTAGCAACTCTCCTGACCTGCCTGGTTTAAACAACTTCTAATCACAGACTGTAAAGCATCATAACAGTGAGTATCCATGATGCCTCATATGGTGCTAATACAGACATTTCACAATGATTTTAATTACCAGCCTGTCATTAGCTTTCATAAATGTCCTTCCTCGATACACTTTTCTACCACAGTAACGTTGGATACAATCAGTTGATTCGATTGCTTATCATGTCAGGTTCAGACACCCTGTCTTTGTAGCCCACACTGTCCTCTACCCTGCTTGTTAGCTTAAAGAACATAAGAACATAAGAAAGGCCGTACCAGGTCAGACCAAAGGTCCATCTAGCCCAGTATCCTGGCTACCAACAGTGGCCAATGCCAGGTGCCTCAGAGGGAGTGAACCTGACAGGCAATGATCAAGTGATCTCTCTCCTGCCATCCATCTCCATCCTCTGACAGACAGAGGCTAGGGACACCATTCCTTACCCGTCCTGGCTAATAGCCATTAATGGACTTAACCACCATGAATTTATCCAGTTCTCTTTTAAACTCTGTTATAGTCCCAGCCTTCACAACCTCCTCAGGTAAGGAGTTCCACAGGTTGACTGTGCGCTGCGTGAAGAAGAACTTCCTTTTATTTGTTTTAAAACTGCTGCCTATTAATTAAGAACTATCCACGATGACTCCAAGATCTTTTTCCTGACTTGTTGTAGCTAAATTAGCCCCCATCATATTGTATGTATAGTTGGGGTTATTTTTTCCAATGTGCATTACTTTACATTTATCCACATTAAATTTCATTTGCCATTTTGTTGCCCAATCCCTTAGTTTTGAGAGATCTTTTTGAAGTTCTTCACAGTCTGCTTTGCACTTAACTATCTTTAGCTTGCTAGCATTGCTTACTTTCTAATCAAATAGCCCTTCATTGTCTAGGCCTGCCTGCAGCCCAACTGTGTGCTAAATAAATTCAAAATTTGTCACTCTGATCTGAAAGGGGGTGGGGCTGGCTGAGGGGGAGACAGCGGCTGGCAGCCTGCTGGAGCACTTCTGCCAGCCGGGGGCTGGTGAGTGCCACAGTGTGGGGGGGAGGGTGAAGGAGAGTGGGTCTCTGGGCAGATTTGTAGGGAGGGGGGGTGCTGGGAACTAGGGGTTTGTGGGGGTGCCGCAGCACTCCCAGGTTTTAGACCCCGCTCTGTGGAGTAGTCTCTGGGCCAGGGGTGCTGGGCATAGGGGACTGTGGGAGGTTTGGGGGCGCACTGTGGTTCTCAACCTGTGACCCACAATGATAAATAGGTTGAGAACCACTGGTCTAGGCAGACTGGCCTTGAGCACTGCTTGCCAAAACCATTAGACCATAATTCGATCACATTGTACACAGCCCGCGCACCCCTCACACAAGAGTTTAACAAGTGGTGAGGTATTAGTTTTCCAGTGATGTCTCACATGCCACCTTTTAGCTACAGATCATGACAACAGTGTATTAGGTGTAGTGAGTCTGTCTGGCCTCACAAGAGGTGCCCCATGGAGGTGCCCCCCGCAGGGAGAGCACTGGCTGAATCTCCCTTGTTGGCCCCCAGGCAGAGGAGAGGGGACAAGAGCTCATGGTCTGGGGCACTGAGAGAGAGAGGCGGGGTGGAGGTTGCAGGGGGGCAGGAGGCCCGGGGTGGCCCCCCTTATTCTGCCCCGGCCCTTCCTCTTTGCCAGGGCTCCCATAGGGCGAGCAGGGGGAGAGGGTTCAGAGAGGTCCCTGGTTTTTGCCTGAATCCTGGCAAAATGGGGGATCCCTGTGCCTGCCCACAGCCCGGCCGGGTGCCTGAGTCCCCGCGGGGTGGGGCAGGGTAAGCGAGAAAGGGCGTCAATTTTTCTGTCTTTGCTGAGGAGCCAGTTAGATTTTAAAGCTGAAATCTAAGAGACGAGGCATGCTGGTAGGGTAAGTGTGATAGGCAATACCCCTTCGACGGAGTCCGGGCAGCGTTAGCTTACAGACTGAATGCTAGCTTCTTTTCAGGGCAGCGGTTAACTTGAACAGGATTTCTCAAACCAGGACACTGGGTTATTCTTAACCAACCTACAGTTAATTCACCCAGAGCCATGTCAGTATGCAATCGACAGATCGTTCACCACGCAAGTGTAGACACAACCACTGGTCTAGGTGTGTACGACACACAATACAGTCTGACCAGCAATTAGCACAGACTAGGGCCGAGGCTCAGCAGTTACACCAAGGAACGATGTAATTACCAAGATTTCTTATTACACTGACTTATGATTAACTCTCAGTTCTTTAGTACCGAGCAGGTTCCTCACACCTCCAAGGATGCGCTTGTCTTTAAGGCACTTCGATGAGTGTGGTTCCTGCAGTTTGAATGGACAAGTTTAGAATATCAAAAGCAATTGGTTCAAGTTATTGGTTCAATCTCTCTTAGCCCTGGTCTACACTACGAGTTTAGGTCGAATTTAGCAGCGTTAGATCGATTTAAGCCTGCACCCGTCCACACGACGAAGCCATTTTTGTTGACTTAAAGGGCTCTTAAAATCAACTTCTGTACTCCTCCCAGACGAGGGGATTAGTGTTGAAATCGACCTTGCTAGGTCGATGCTCCATTGTGACCACTCTGGACAGCACTCTCAACTCAGATGCACTGGCTGGATAGACAGGAAAAGCCCCGAGAAGTTTTGAATTTCATTTCCTGTTTGGCCAGCATGGCGAGCTTATCAGCTCAGGTGACCATGCAGTCCCAGAATCGCAAAAGAGCTCCAGCATGGACCGAACGGGAGGTACTGGATCTGATCGCTATATGGGGAGAGGAATCCGTGCTATCTGAACTCCATTCCAAAAGACGAAATGCCCAAATATTTGAAAAAATCTCCAAGGGCATGAAGGACAGAGGCTATAACAGGGACCCACAGCAGCGCCGCATGAAATTTAAGGAGCTCAGGCAAGCCTACCAAAGAACCAGAGAGGCAAACGGCCGCTCTGGGTCAGAGCCCCAGACATGCCGCTTTTATGATGAGATGCATGCCATTCTAGGGGGTGCCCCTACAACTACCCCACCCCTGTGCGTGGACTCCGTCAATGGATTCTCATGCAACAGGGATGCGGATTTTGGGGATGAGGAAGATGTGCAGGAGGAGGTTGAAGATAGCGCACAGCAAGCAAGCGGAGAAACTGTTTTCCCCGACAGCCAGGAACTGTTTATCACCCTGGAGCCAGTACCCTCCCAACCCGGGCTCCCGGACCTTAAAGGCAGAGAAGGGACCTGGTTTAAAAGCAAGTGTGTTTAATGATTAATTTGCCCTGAAGACTTGGGATGCATTCACGGCCAGAACAGCTATTGGAAAAGTCTGTTAACGTGTATGGGGATGGTGCGGAAATCCTCTTTATCTCTCTGTGTTATCCTCAGGAGAGTGATATCATTCATGGTCACCTGGTTGAAATAGGAGAATTTTATTAAGGGGACATTCAGAGGTGGCCATTCCGGCTGGGCTGTTTTCCTGTGGCTGAACAGAAATCATCCCCGCTGTTACCCACACGGTGTGGGGAGGGGTGAAGCGATCATCCCAGAGAATTGAGTGTGTGTGTGTTTTAGTTGGGTTTGTGCTGCATGTTAACCCGAAAACCGCAGCCCCTCCTTTTAAATGGCCAACCCAACGGGTGCTTGGTATGGGAAATGAGGGCTCTGCTATTTGAAACCATTCCCACATGTTATGAAAGTTAAAGAAGCCAAAAGACTGTGGCTTACCATGGCTGCCTGCAAGCCGAATTCTGTTGCCCGCCAGCCCTGCGTGTGTGATCTCCCACACCAAACCGGCAGGCCCTCAATATAAGAGGCAAAATGCGACCTTGTAAAGAATGCGTGGAGGCAGACAATGTCAGAGGGCAGGAAAGCACAAAATGAACGTGAGGACAGGTGGAGGGAGCAAGCTGATAGGTGGCGTCAGCGTGATGAGAGGAGGCAGGATGTAATGCTGAGGCTACTGGAGGATCAAACTGATATGCTCCGGCGTATGGTTGAGCTGCAGGAAAGGCAGCAGGAGCACAGACTACCGCTGCAGCCCCTGTGTAACCAACTGCCCTCCTCCCCAAGTTCCATTGCCTCCTCACCCAGACGCCCAAGAACGTGGTGGGGGGGCCTCCAGGCACCCAACCACTCCACCCCAGAGGACTGCCCAAGCAACAGAAAGCTGGCATTCAGTAAGTTTTGAAGTGCAGTGTGGCCTTGTCCTTCCCTCCTTCCCCACCCCTCCTGGGCTACCTTGGCAGTTATCCCCCCTTTGTATGATGAAGTAATAAAGAATGCATGAATTTGAAACAACAATGATTTTATTGACTCTTCAAGCAGCGATCGAAGCGGGGAGGGGAGGGCGGTTGGCTTACAGGGAAGTAGAGTGAACCAAGGGGGCGGATTTTCATCAAGGAGAAACAAACAGAACTTTCACACCCTAGCCTGGCCAGTCATGAAACTGGTTTTCAAAGCTTCTCTGATGCACAGCGTGCCCTGCTGTGCTCTTCTAACCGCCCTGGTGTCTTGCTGCGCATAATCAGTGGCTTGGTGATTCATCTCACCATAAATGTCTCCCCCTTATTCTCACAGATATTGTGGAGCACATAGCAAGCAGTAATAACGATGGGAATATTGGTTTCGCTGAGGTCTAACCGAGTCAGTAAACTGCGCCAGCGAGCTTTTAAACGTCCAAATTCACATTCTACCACCATTCTGCACTTGCTCAGCCTATAGTTGAACAGCTCCTGACTACTGTCCAGGGTGCCTGTGTACAGCTTCATGAGCCATGGCATTAAAGGGTAGGCTGGGTCCCCAAGGATAACTATTGGCATTTCAACGTCCCCAACGGTTATTTTCTGGTCTGGGAAGTAAGTCCCTTGCTGCAGCCGTTCACACAGACCAGAGTTCCTGAAGATGTGAGTGTCATGTACCTTTCCTGGCCATCCCATGTTGATGTTGGTGAAATATCCCTTGTGATCCACCAGTGCTTGCAGCACCATTGAAAAGTACCCCTTGCGGTTTATGTACTGGCTGCTTTGGTAGTCCGGTCCCAAGATAGGGATATGCGTTCCATCTATCGCCCCACCACAGTTAGGGAATCCCATTGCAGCAAAGCCATCCACTATGACCTGAACATTTTCCAGAGTGAGTCACTACCCTTGATAGCAGCAGCTCAGTGATCGCTTTGGCTACTTGGATCACAGCAGCCCCCACAGTAGATTTGCCCACTCCAAATTGATTCCTGACTGACCGGTAGCTGTCTGGCATTGCAAGCTTCCAAAGGGCTATTGCTACTTGCTTGTGAACTGTGAGGGCAGCTCTCATCTTGGTATTCTTGCGCTTCAAGGCAGGGGAAAGCAAGTCACAAAGTTCCATGAAAGTGCCCTTACGCATACTAAAGTTTTGCAGCCACTGGGAATCATCCCAGACCTGCAACACTATGCGGTCCCACCAGTCGGTGCTTGTTTCCCGGGCCCAGAATCAGCGTTCCACGGCATGAACCTGCCCCATTAACACCATGATGTCCAAATTACCAGGGCCCGTGCTTTGAGAGAAGTCTGTGTCCATGTTCTCATCACTCTTGTCACTGCGCTGCCATCGCCTCCTTGCCTGCTTTTGAAGTTTCTGGTGCTGCATATACTGCAGGATAATGCGTGTGGTGTCTACAGTGCTCATAACTGCCGTGGTGATCCGAGCAGGCTCCATGCTTGCCGTGATGTGGCAGTGGAAGCGGTCGTTCAATTACAACAGTTTGAAGCCCTACTGCACTGTCTGCTGCCAGCAGCACCCAGGACACAACAGTGGCGGCTGAGCTGAGCGGGCTGCTCGCTTGCCGTGGTATGGCGTCTGTGCGGAAAAAAGGCGCGAAACGATTGTCTGCCGTTGCTCTCATGGAGGGAGGGGCGACTGACGACATGGCTTACAGGGAATTAAAATCAACAAAGGGGGCGGGTTTGCATGAAGGAGAAACACACACAACTGTCACACTGAAGCCTGGCCAGTCATGAAACTAATCGCAAACAGCCTAGTCAGCAAACAGCGCCAGCGAGCTTTTAAACATCCAAAGGCACATTCTACCACCATTCTGCACTTGCTCAGCCTATAGTTGAACTACTCCTTACTACTGTCCAGGCTTCATAAGCCATGGGAGCAAGGGGTAGGCTGGGGTAGGTGCGACCGCGCGGTGCTGCTGACTGGGAGAGCAGCCTGAGGCAGAAGCCTTCAGCTCGCATGATATTCCAGGCAGGACTGAATCTCCATGAGATGAAACTTAAAGAAGAGAATGACCTGGAGTCACTCCCATTTATGTTCAGGCGCCCCTGACCGACCTCACCGAGGTTGGCCAGGAGCACCCAGGAGACGATGGTTAGCAATCGTATTGCACCGTCTGCTGCCGTGAAGGCAAGGAGCTGCAGCTGTGTAGCAATGCAGTACCGCGTCTGCCAGCAGCACCCAGGAGACGTACGGTGACGGTGAGCTGAGCGGGCTCCATGTTTGCCATGGTATGTTGTCTGCACGGGTAACCCAGGAAAAAAGGGGAGAAATGATTGTTTGCTGTTGCTTTCACAGAGGGAGGGCGGGGGGCCTGATGACATGTACCCAAAACCACCCGTGACAATGTTTTTGCCCCATCAGGCATTGGGAGCTCAACCCAGAATTCCAATGGGCAGCAGAGACTGCGGGAAGTGTGGGATAGCTACCCACAGTGCAACGCTCCGAAAGTCGACGCCAGCCTCGGTACTGTGGCTGCACTCCGCCGACTTAATGCGCTTAGTGGGGACACACACAATCGACTGTATAAAAGCGATTTCTAAAAAATCGACTTCTATAAAATTGACCTAATTTTGTAGTCTAGACATACCCTTAGGCCGATTTGTTTGGACATATAAAGGAGTTAAAGTGGAAACTCTGGTTACTTGGGGTCTCACTAGTAAGTGTAAACTCAGCAAGGTAACCTACAGGTTACCAACATTAATCATAGAAGCGGAAATAGTATCGATCACTTTTTCTCCTCAGACCCCTGGGATGCGGGAGAGCCTTTCCACTCGGCTGGTCCAGGCCTTGGCCACACTTAGGGTTCTGCTCTAGTTTCAGGGCTCATTGGAGGGCCCCACCCTCTGATTTCTATTGGTCACATGCCACGTGAGGACTCTGATTTCAGCTCTGATCCTCTCCTGCTTCCATTGGTACCCAGCAGATGGTGATGGTGTATAACAAATGTCTTCAGTCTTTTTCTTATAGGAGGATTTTTATGTTGATTCCTTTCAAGGACTGTAGTTCATTATTAGCCCTTAAGCCATTTCTCTTAATATTCCAAAGTTACACCCTGGTTTATACCTTTCAACCTCTTTTCTTCCTTGTGCCAGACACTTCCTCTTACTGCTAGAGCACAACAATTATTTACAATGAAAACTAGCAAAATCCCTCCTCATCTTCTAAATCTGGAGGCCAGACACCTTCCATTCATTGACTGTACGTCAGCATTTCACCTAGGGTGACCAGATGTCCCAATTTTATAGGGATAGTCCCAATTTTTGGGTCTTTTTCTTATACAGGCTCCTTATTACCCCCCACCCCTATCCTGATTTTTCACATTTGCTGTCTGGTCACCCTAATTTCACCTTAGTTAGGACTTACAATAGAACAAGAGACATGATCCACATGTAGAAAGATGTGGCAAACAAGGCAAACAATTGGGGAGCTTCTAGTTTGGGATGAAAGATGGGCTGTCCCTGGTCTATTTGATTTACAAGAGAAACAATGCAGAGTTTATAATTTGGGGTAAAACCAGGGTTTGGATTTCTTGGGGTAACCAGCAGTTTGCCCAATTTGACCTTCAAGCTGCATTTCTAGTTTGCTTCACTTGCAGCTTCCCCACCCATCTCTTGCTCCATGCGCAATGTGCAATGGGTCACTTGCATAAGAAAGCTGGGTGTCACCCGTGCTTGGCAACTTGGGACTCTTGTCAGCTAGCTTAGGAGAAGAAAGAGGTTTTATCCATATGAAAACGTTGGGAGATTCATGCCTAGGCGATTAACAGGTCTCTTTTAGCCACTTTAGTTTCTATTCTTGAGGAGTAGAACTCCTGATCTTGGCTGATCTGGGGGCCCTTAGACAGTGTCTCACACGATATGAACTATTTTCTTATTGTCTTTACTTCCTAGGGGGATCCTATTTTGAGGGAAGCAGAGGGAGGAAGCTTTTCAAAGTCTCTCAGGGCCAGAGAAATCAGTGACACCGGGCGGTACAGCCAGTGAGTCCCCAGGTCGCCCAAAGAGTCAAGTACTGAGCTGGGATTGCTGCTCCCTGGCTCAGGGGGAAGTGGCTCCCTGAGTGCTCTGTTCTGGGGACAACATTCCCCTGCCTGGCAACGCAGTTTCCCGCTGGTTTGCACGTGCCGATGCAGATTCAGTGCACCCCGTGCCCAGGTATATTTGGCTGGTGCTCTAGGGGTTCCACACGGCCATACCCCGCAGCAACGAAAGCAGAAAACTTGACGTGACACAGGAATAGCTGGCTTGTCAGAGCTGCCAAGAAATTCATGCAGGCCATCTGGAAAGACACGGCCTCCTGCTGCAGGTGACTGGGCAGCACTCGGCTAGAAATGGCCTAATCTGAAACATGAGCACTGACGGACTCACCAGCGCCCCCCTCCAGCTTTCCCCTGGGCCCTGGTAATTTCAGCAAGGGCCAGGGGTACAGACCCCACCCCACGGCACAGGACGGACAGTGCCCCGACGCCTAGCAGACGGCATCCAAAAAGGTGCAGGCAGGTTCTCAATCCCAGCCGGCAGCTGATTGCCCATTTTCTCGCCCGCATGTGCCCCCTTCCCCTCTGTTCTCTCTCGTCTTGTCCTGGCTGGTCCCTTGGGGCAGGCGCTGAGCCCGCCTGGCATGTTCACAGCGCGCAGCACGGCCGGGAGCGGAGGTGGCTCTCGTGTCGGGCTCACAGGTGGCATTAGGGCTGTTAGCTGAACGCGGTGCTGCGTGATCCTGCGTGAAGGGAACAGGGCAGAGACTCACAAACCCGCCGAGGCCGCACGCCCCTTCCCTTGCCTGCCCTAGCCAGCAGCGGTGTGGCACATCCTTTGCATTGGGCGCGGAGAGCAGTGCCATTCCTAGCCGCTCTCACCCACCGGATACCCCTACTGGGGAGCAAGCTGGAAGCTCCTGGGGTGCAGACCGTGGGGTGTCTCCAGACACGGGCCCTTTCAGGCAAGATGCTGAGAACAAGAAGACAAGGAAGGGGAAAGGGATATGGGCTGGGAGCGAGTGTAACGCCGACAGACCCCGAGCATCGAACCTGGGACCTCAAAGCCACATGGGTCTTAGCCAAGGCTGTGGCAGACTCATCAATCGCTAGGTACCGCTAGAGGGAGACAGTGCACCACACCCAGCAGGCACGGGTTACGCTAGTGCAAAGCGTGTGCAGCTGCACGGGGCTCTGGAACAAAATGGCTGCCGGGCAGGTGCTTAGAAACGGGCGGGTGCCGTACACAGAGCAAGAGGCCGCCCAGCCACTGACTGTGCAGAGCGGGCGCAGGAGAAAGTGCCTGTTGTGAGGGCTCTGGGCTCCAGGAGAACCGCCCTGCAGTGCCCAGCAAGAAGGTCCGTTCCTTCCTCCTGGTGCTGGAGATGGCACTGGGGCTCCGTGCCCAGCCTGCCCACGGTCAGGGCATGGGATCTCTGCTGTGCTCTTGGCGGTAATTACGCTGGGCGCCCACAGGCTGCAGGAGTGAGGGACTGATGGAGAATTGCTCCCTGCCCAATGCCGGAGCGTGCCAACGCCACGCAGATCCACACAGAGCCCGATCTCCCTGGCCCTGGCAGGAGGTAGAGTGCCAGGCCTCGGACCCCTGCTTGGGGCTGGGGAGCCAGAGTTTGCAAGGGAAACTGTGATTTGCCAACTCCCCGGAGCTGCTAGAGGCAGCCTGTTGAGGTCAGGAGTTCTCCTGGGACAGGCCCGCTCAGCCGCCTGGGAGCAGGGATGCTGCAGCTGGGGAGGGAGACCCCGTCCGCTCCTGTCACATCAGTGGGTCACAAAGCCAGCCTGTCCCCCCATCCGGGGAGGGGCATCTCCAGCGATCAGAGAGGCAGAGACACAGCCCCGAGCCCTCACTGGTGGGGCCCACATCATGGCTGGTTTCCACTCCCCTGCTGGGGATTTGGGCCTGTGCTCTGGGGCGCGGTGCCCAGGCTCTCTGGGGCTCTGGAGAGACAAACAGCCTCCCCCAGGTCGGGTGGGGACATTCAGCCGAGGGTTCAGGCTGGTTGAGTTCCCCTGGTGCCCCGGCTCGGGCTGCTCCGGGGAAGGGTCCTGCTTTCCTGCTGGTGCTGCAGCCCCTTCTTCCCCATCTCGTTGCCTTCCCAGGGGATTCGTCACCCTCCCAGCTCCTGCCATTTCCACCTGCGGCAGGTCCCTGGTGCCATGGGAGGAGGTGGCATGGCTCGCCCTCACCCAGCTCCTGCTCGGCTGCCAGGAGCCCGCCCCACCATCTCCGCACGTGTCCCCACCCAGCCAAGAGTGTAAATCCAGGCCTGGGTGGGTGCTCAGATAAGACTCCCGGCAGCCCCATGTTGTCAGGCTGATCCCCACATTGCCCCAGCCCCCTAGACAGAGCTTGAGGCTGGTCAGGAGAGGATGTGTGAGCTGGCCCCCGAGGTGACTCTGAGCTGCGACCCCCAGAGAACTCATTCTCTCCCTTTGCTCCCTCTCTCCTCTGGGCTGTGCCTGCTCCAGGGGGCAGGGGCACTCGTGTCCCTGGAGAACTGCTGCCCGGTGGCTGCTCCAGGCGACCCCAAGCTGTTTGGAGCCAGCTCGTCCCTCTTTGCCTCGCAGGAGCAGGAACCCAGCCGAGTCAGGAGTGCTGTTTACAAGTTTAGGAGGGTGCCCCATGGCCGGGCTGAGCCCGAGTCCACCCCCCACTGTTATCACTGCCTGGCCTGGGCCCATGTCACTACTGGGGCCAGCACAATAAACTGAACAGCATCAGCCAGGCTCTGTGGCCTGGAACATGGGAGAGGCCATGGAGGCTTTGCCATAGGTCTGGGATGATGCAGGACTTAAAAGCCGCCCGCCACAAGTGAGCTCTGCAGATCTTTCCAACGGATGGCACTTGTCCAACCCAGTCCAGATCGAATCTTCTGCTCCCCACCAGCATGCAGCCAGCAGAACTTTCCTCCCCTCCATTTCCCCCGTTGAAATGTAGGAATTCCAGAGACAAGAGCCCCACTGGGATGGGCCTAGCTTAGTGACACAGCAGGTCTATTTCTCTCCCTCGCTAGGTATTTACACCACACTCCCAGTGCCGCGTCTGAGCGCTGCCTCACGGTAGTTTATAGGGGAATTAGGAATACAGGAACTGCCAGATGGACCAGGTCCCGCTCTAGTTAGATGTTCGGCTGTGTGTGTGTGTTCGCTCTGTGTGCCGTCCCAGCTCTGTGCAGGTATCTGGCACAGCAGACCTCGATTTAACCGCCCAACGACCACAAGATCCGTTAAGGTACGAAGGCACCCGGCCGGGTTTATTGTCGATGGAGCACAGTCCTAGCTCCCCAGATCAATGTCTAGTTACACTAGCACATGTATGCCCATGACAATGGACGCAGCTCATGAACGGGGGGGCTTTCCATTCCCGCCTAGGCCGGACAGAGACACTCCCTTTGAGACTCCATTTTATATACCAATACCCCTCTGACAGGGTTAGTTACTGTCCCCTGATGTGGGTTGTTACCACCCATTACCTTGTACATGTTAGTTCAATCAAAACACCTCTATCCATAATACTGTCATCCTGACCTTCTCTTTAGGAGGGGTCAGTGTGTTCTCGTTACTTTCAGGAGTATGTTTGTACCATACTTGGTATCGGAGTGTTCTGGTACCACCCTTCTGGAATGTGTTTGCGCGTGTGTTCGGTGCCTGGCACTTCTTAGGAATGTGTGTTTCTGCAGTATCAGCCCTGTTCTTGCCACATTCTGGGAGCAGGGTCTGCCTCTCGTTCACAGCCTGACTTTGCTTTATATCAGCAAAGCTTTGACCAGTACTTTAGCCCAGGTCTCAGGCCTCACAGCGGGCCTTTGCTACAAGGGCTTATGTCTCAGGTTCTCTTTCTACTCCACCCGCTAGCCCCGCGTCATGTCAGAGTGGCTGGACCCTGCTGATCAGAGGAAGGTGGTGGAAACCCTGCAGTAGGCTGTTATGGTGCAACAAGCCAGGCAATGTTCTTTCTAACCCCTGGCAGCCAGTGGCTGGCTTACGGCCTGAAATGAGGGTTTGTACCTGACCCTATTGAATGTAACCCTGGATATTTTCATTAACCACAGAAATACTTCAGCCTTCTTTGAATCCTACTAAGCTCTTGGCCTCAGGGCTATCTTGTGGCAGTGAGTTCCACAGGTTAGCTACATGGAATGCAACTAAACATTTCCTTGTGTCAGTTGTAATTATTATTATTGCATCCATGTGTGACGTCCCCAGGCCCATCTGCACCTGACTCAGTGGCTCCCACAGGAGTTGGGCATGGGTGATTCTTGGAGCCTGTGTTTGCGATCGGTTTGGGTGTGCAATTGCCCACCTACTCAGCACACACAGTCACCGCAGTTGTGAGTGCAAATAGGAAGATTGCACCCGGCAACCTATGGGCACAGGCACCTGCGGCATGTACACACACACACTCTCTCTCTCTCTCCCAGGGACTGTCCAGGGAAATGTTTGAATGCTTTGTTCATGCATCAACCGGTGCTGCGGGTTGAGCTGCAATTCTCAGGGCCCGCACCTTTGAACAAACCCAGTTAAAACTATCCTCAGTCAGTGCCAGGTTCTGCCCCACCCATGTTAGTTGTGAGCTATTTATTTCTGGGGGGGTGTGGGACCCCTCCCCACGGCGTCAGGGAGACAGCTGCTCTCTGGGAGGAACCATGCACAGCTGGGCAGGTCCTGGGGGAAGCAGATGGACACAGGGGACCTGTGCTTGTTCCAGGTCCAGAGGGACTGGAGTCCAGGGGGAGGCTGGTGGCCATGCCACCTCCCTGAAACAGAGGCCTACTTCGGGCTCAGGTGAAAAGAAAATACGGGGTGTGAGGATGGGACCGAGCCCCCGGGAATATTTGAGTCCCAGGCTCCAGAGGGGAGGAGGCTGCTGGCCTGGATCGTGTCCTTCACCCCCTTTGCTCTCCCTCCCTGCAGCCAGGAAGCTGAAATGCACAAAGCACATTACAGCCTCCCACGCCGGCACGTGAGCGCGTGGGTGGGAATGAAGGGTGGCGCCCGGGCTGCTTCTTGTACGTGGGAGATCCCAGGAGCCCTGCTGAGCTGCTGTCCCTGGATCCGGGCTCTGGAAACGGGGCTGGGATACTGCTGGGGGGAGCTGGGTTGTGGTTTCGGTTCTGGATGGAGCTGGTGCCTGTGTTCTGTCCGGGATTCTTCCCTGACCGAGTGCCGTTGAGTGTCGTTCCCTTTCCATCGAGCTAGGGCTCTGCTAGTAAAGCGTTGGACCGCCTGCCCCCAGCCCTCCGTCCCCAGGGGTCCGAACACCTAAACATCAGCCCTGCGCCAAATCAGTTGCTTTACATGGATTTTCTTGGAGCTGAAGCAGAATCCCAGGCTCCGGCATCCTGCGGTGCCCAGCGTGTCCCTTTGCAGCTCACGCTGTGGTGTGCCCAAGGTGAGGAGCTAGGCCAGGGGTGGCCAACCTGAGCCTGAGAAGGAGCCAGAATTTACCAATGTCACAGTAACATGTCAGCAGCCCCCCCGTCAGCTCCCCCCCTGCGCCTCCCACCCGGGGTGGAGTGGGGCTGGGGCCAGGGGTTGAGCAGTGACCGCCCCCCCGGCACATTGGAAAGTTGGCGCCTGTAGCTCCAGCCCCGGAGTCGGTGCCTAGACAAGGAGCCGCATGTGGCTCTGGAGCCCCAGGTTGGCCACCCCAGAGCTCGAGGCACCCAGCTGTCAGGGCTTGGTCAATATCAGCCCCTGCACCTTTCAGGGAGTGGCATGTGGTTCTGGGGAGCCCCGGCCCCTCCTGCCCAGCTTGGGGGGGCGTCGCCATTTTATTAGTGAGGCAGAGGCTTGGGCCCAAACCATTGCTGACGGTTGCTGTTTGGCTGCTGGCCCCCCAACCTGGGGTCGGACCGCTCTGCTGGGCCCGTCCTTTGGGGCGCGGTGCATGGGGTCTCTGGAGATAACCAGGGTGCTCTGCCGCTGGGCGGGGCACGTTCCCCCCCTGGTGACATACAGCCCAGCCATGAGGCTCAGCGCAATGAAGACCCAGTTCGCAGGAAGAGCCTTGGCTTACCTGTGCCACTGGTCGGCTCCTCCCCTTTGCCTGCTCTCCCCAGGTGACCGCGCAAGGCTTGGCTGGGCAGGGCAGATCCCTGGGGCCACTTACAGTGGAATGGAATGAGCTGGGAGTCAGCCTCCGACAAGTCCAGACAGGCCACCTGGGAGCCGGCCCCTCCCTGTGCTGCGCCAGCCCCGCTTGCCCGACAGCTTAAATCTGCCCTGCCTCAGCCCGGAGGACCGAGACCCGGTATCGCAGCACCATGAAGTCGGCTGGCATCGTGCTCCTGGTGGCCCTGCTCTCGCTGTGGGCCGAGCTGCCTGCTGCGTCCGGAGGAGACAGGTCGACCGTGGCGCCTGGTGAGTGCTGAGAACGGGCCCTGCCGTGCCAGCGGACAGGTGGCGGCACCTGGGGGCGTTCAGCCCGGGGACGAGCTCCCAGTGGCGATGGGGGCTGGATTCTCGGGGGAGCTGCCTGTCCATGGGCTGCGCAGGACATGGGGCAGACGGTGGATGTGCCGGGGGAGGGGCGGGCAGTGCCTAGCCAAACCAGAGCTGAGACCCATCTGGGGATCCCGCCATGTGCTCAGCCCCCGCCCCCGTGCCGGGTGGAGTTGTGGCTCTCTGCAGCCCCCCGGTCAGCGCGCGCTGACCCGTCTCTCTTTGCAGCTAAGGCTGGCTTCTGCTACAAGGTGGCCCCGGTGGGGGGCGTGTTTGATGGGGAGAACTGTACTGCCTGCCTGGGGAACAACTGCTCCAGCTGCTGCACCGACGCCGACTGCCCCGGCCGTGCCAAGTGCTGCCCGGACGAGTGTGGCTACACCTGCCAGATGCCAGTGACAGGTACGGGGGGTCCTGGCCCCTGCCCCCCATAGCTGGGAACGGGCCCCCAGAGCAGAGTGCCCGGCCCGACGGGCCGAGATGGCGCTGGGGGCTCAGCACCCCGAGGGCCGTAGGGAGGCTGCTGCTGGGTGGGGTGCAGCGGCCTCCTCCTCCTCCAAGCACAGGGAGCCGGGCTGAGACTGTATGACCCCCCCGGGGGAGCCCTGATGCCACCATCCCCGCGCCCTGCCTCAGACCCCGCCCCATGGCAGAGCCTGCGGGGCCTCTCGCTCTCACACACCACCGTTCAGGGAACGTGCTCACAGGTGCACTGTGGAGGCAGAGCGCAGTGCGAGGGGGGGGAACGGTGGTGGCAGCCGCTGTGCCAGCCCTCGTGCAGGCGGGGCTCAGCGGGAGGATACCCCCCCCCCCTTTGGAGTGGCTCAGAGCATGGCCGGATGGCAGCGCAGCTAATGTACAGGCTAGCGATGGTGTCCCTGGCCTGTTTGCCAGAAGCTGGGAATGGGCGACAGGGGATGGATCACTTGATGATTCCCTGTTCTGTTCCTTCCCTCTGGGGCACCTGGCACTGGCCACTGTCGGAAGACAGGATACTGGGCTAGATGGACCTTTGGTCTGACCCAGTCTGGCNGTTCCTAAATATTGGTGGAGCAAATGCTCTCTGTCACGGACTCACAGATCGTGCCCACTCGTGGCCCCGTGCGGGGTGCCCCTTTCAGTGCGACAGCCCTTCTCGGGGGTCCACTCTCTCTCGGGGTCAGGCCCCTCCACCTCCTGGACCCGCACCTCTCTGAGCCTTAGCACGTCTGTCTCTGCCGTGGGCCCCTCAGGGAGTCCCCTCGCTCTGGACCCCTGGGAGGCCCGTCTGTGCAGGGAGAGGGGGCTGAGCGTGGGGAGGGTCACTAAGGAGCGGCTGATTGCTCAGCTGGTAGAGAATGACCCGTCTGAGGCACAGGCTCCAGACCCCAGCGGCAGGTCCAGGTATTCAGCGGCAATTCGGCGGACGGTCCCTCACGCCGCCTGGGAGCGAAGGACGTCCCGCCGAATTGCCGCCGCAGATCGCGATCGCGGCTGTTTGTTTGTTTGTTTTGGCTGCTTGGGGCGGCCAAAACCCTGGAGCCGGCCCTGCCAGCTACCAACTCATTAACTCGCTCCAGCTCTTGGCTGGGCGGCTGCTGCCCTCTGCATGGGGTCCCCGGCGAATGGGCCGGGCATTAGCAATGCGCCCACTGCCACGCTGCGTGTAACGCTCAGCCCAGCAGTGGGCACGGCCCCTTTGCACTAACAGGCAGACGCGCCATTGCAGCCAGCCTGCGCTTGGGCTTGGAGTTCCCCCGTGGGGCCGGCCCTGACCCTCGGCAGAGGTAGCCGAGCTGGGCGGGGGCAGGATGGGTCTGATGCCAGGCGTGATCGTGCCCATGGGCATGGTGTCAGGTGACGGGACGAGGGGCGTGTGCAACAGAACTGCTCTGCTGCCCTCCTCCCCCGCCCCACTTCACAGGCCCCTCTGAGCACAGCGCCCCGATGCCTTGGATGGCAGAGGCAGCTGGTGCGTCCTCCTCTCCCTCTCACAGCCCCCCCTTGCTCTGCAGATCTCTGCCACCTGCCGTCGGTGTGCGGCTATTGCAAGGCCAGGTTCCCGCGCTTCTTCTACAACTGGTCCAGCCAGGCCTGCGAGG
Organism: Trachemys scripta elegans; assembly: GCF_013100865.1. Classification (NCBI taxonomy): domain Eukaryota; kingdom Metazoa; phylum Chordata; order Testudines; family Emydidae; genus Trachemys; species Trachemys scripta. The sequence goes on from NC_048309.1 coordinate 998,358, forward strand.
AGTTTGTGTACGGCGGCTGTGGCGGCAACAAGAACAACTTTGAGACGGAGGAGGAATGTCTGCAGGCCTGCAGGCAGCCTGGTAAATGGAGCGTGTGGCCCAGTGCCAGGGGCGGGGCCCAGGGCTGCCTTGGGACCTGGGCCTCTCAGGGCAGGGCTCGGTGCCCAAGATGCCAGCAGGCCCCCAAGTCTGGGAGGGAGGGGGAACCGCCCCACGTACTAGGTGGGGGAAGGGCCATCTTTGGAGGGAGCTGGGAAGGAGAGGTGCCGTGGGCACGCCCTGGGCCTGACCCCATTGCCTTTCTGTTGCAGGCACTGCCTAGCCCTGGTCGGCATAGGGGAGCCGAAGAGGAAGCTGCCGTTTCTGGCTAGTGACCGTCTTCCTGAGCACAATTCCTGTCCCTTTCTGCGGGAAACGACTCTCCCTGCCTGGGAAGCCCAGACCTTTGCTCCCCCGGACACGCTGCAGCAGGGTTTGGCTGGAGGCGGTTGCATTGCCTCCCAGGTGCAGGGCTAGCTCCTGCAGTCCCCGAGCTGGCCCCAGCCCCATTGCCGTTCTGTAGCCATGGACATGTGTGCTGTGTGTTAATGCTTAGCACAGAGCGCAGCGCCGGCAGGCAGGAGAGAGGGGCTATCAGCCAAACGCCCCTTTTCCTGGGACCTCGCAGGGTTAAATACAAGGACTGATCCTTTTCAAAGAGAAGTAGGTTGTGTCACTCCCGCCCTTGGGAGGGGAGGGAGCTGTGCACGCACCTCTGGCTGCAGTGCAGACTCTGCCACCGCTTCCTTACTGGAGGGGGCTGGGGGGGCACTTCGGACTCCAGGGCACATCGGGTGTTGGGAGTACACAGCCCTAGTGTATGGGCAGCAGGGTCCCCTGCCAAGGCCCCACCACGATCCCCTTCCTCCCCGCCTGCTGCTCTGCACCCTTCGCTACAGTGACTCTCATGCCAGCACGTGCTTTCCTTGAAGCCCCAGCTCCTGGAGTCATGGGAGCACAGGAATCTCAGCTTCATTTAAAACAATGGTTGTGCAGAAAAGCCTGAAATCGTAGCCGGGGCACGAGCAACAGCCCCAGCTGGCAAAGAACGAGACCCAGCGCTTAGTACTTTGGACAGTCTCATGAGTTTCTAGTTCTTTTGGCTGGCGACCCTGCCACTCTCCCGTCTCACCCTTCGTGTCAGAACCACCCATTTTGATCTGCTGGGCCTGCCCTGTTCAGACACCCACCCAGCTACAGGAAGAGGCAACGTGGTTAAGATAAGGCACTGGGCTGGCAGCCAGGAGACTTGGGTTCAAATCTCTGCACTGTGACTCTGGGCAGGTCTCTGTGCTTCTATTTCCCTGCCACCCTTGTCTTGCCTGGGTGGGCAGAGGGTGAGCTCCCTGGGTCAGGGGCTGTCTCTTCTGTGTTTACACAGCATCTGGCCCAAGGGGCCTGATCCCAGGGGGAGCGTTCGCCTTCCACTATAATAAAAATAAACCATCGTCACCCCGAGCGGGGTCTGGTGCCGCATCACTGAAATAGGACTAGCAAGTATTTCTAGAGGTGCAGGGGCATTATCACCCCAGGACGCTCAGCTCCAGCCCAAGAACTCTCCCTGGAAAGGGTTACTGCAAGTACACAGCCATGCCTGTCACCAAGCCCCCACCCCTCACACCCCACCAGAGCTGGCCAGGGAGCAGCCAGGAGACCCCACCCCAGTAGAAGAAGAGTTGATGTGTTCTAAATCGGGGCATCACCCACATAGGGCTCTTATAGCAGCAAACAAAGACGCTGCCAACTTCACAGCTCAGGACACCGACATCAAGCCCCAGCCCCAACCAACCTAGGCATAGCCTCAGGAGATGAATTTAAAGGCTCTGGCTCCACCCCTCCCCTGGGAGAGTCCACTCAGACAGGTTGGTGGAACCAGCTTGCCTGGAAATGGAAATGGGAAAATCAAATCAATCCCCACTCCCCCCAGGTTGCAGGTCTGTTCTGCTTCAACCCACAAAGAATCCAGTCCATTCTGGGCCTGGCCTCTCATTAGCAGGGCAGACAGCCATGCACACAAAGCCAGAGCTCCCCTTCTGGACCCAAATGGACTCTTCTGCCCTGTGATTGGTGAGGCTGGGGAAACAAACCCTATAAATACAGGTGGGTTTCCCTTCCCCTACTCCTGGGGCTTGTTGCTGTGTGGGAGGAGCTGCTTGCCGAGCCCAGCTCCTGTGACTGTTGCTAGGATGTGTCTGGGGCTCCCGGGACAGGGTCTAGTAGCAGCTCTGGGGGATTTGCTGGCAGGAAGGGAGGCCTGACCCCAGGGCTCAGGAGAACTGGGTGGTTCTAACATATGGGCCAAAGTGAGGTCTCTGCTGGGGCTTTAGAAGGGGCTTGGGAACACATGGAAACAGCTCATCCCTGGAGTTTGGGTTCTGCACAGGGCAACTACGTCAGCTGTGCCATTCTGTGCCTGGCCTGAAATATGTCCCCAGCTCTGTCCCTTCACTGATCTCCCTGCCTGTCCCCCCTTCCAGGGCTCGCTCCCAGGCTGGAGCTTAGCTCAGCCCTGCTAGGCCAGGGGCACGCTGCTGGGGTTCGGTTTTGTGATGCTCAGGGGTTGGGGTTTCACAGCTGTGAACTGGGATCCTATCCCAATGGCAAGTAAAACCACCACAGCCTCCTCAGGCACCCGGGAGGCAACTAATCCCAGCCTAGAGAGCCTGGGAGATGGCCAGGCGATGGGCTGGGGGTGTGTGGTGGGAGTGTAGACCCCCTAGCAGGGGCAGTGATGTGGGGAGAACAAGGGCAGCTTTTCAGAAGATTTCTGGTGGGGGGCACGGAGAGCATCGCCTGTCCCACAGAGCAGCATGAGAAGAATGAGGCAATTATTGCTTTCCTAACGATTGTCTCCCTAGTCGGGTGGAGGAGCAAAGAGATAATGGAGCCTACAGCCCTAGTTAAGTCTGGAGGGGACAACTGCCCCCCTTGTCCATAGCAACTGATGTCCCTGGAGGACACCCCCTTTGTCCTTCGACTGCTGCTGGGTTGTTGTAGGGCGGCTGAGTGCTGCTGCCTGGCCTGACGCTTCCAGGGGAGCTCAAGACTCAGGGGGCCCATAGGCAGCCCCCAGCACAGGCCCGTTGCCTTTGTTTGGTTACTTGGGCTCGGTCGGTTTTATAAGCGAGGCGGCTCAGCTCTGACACCGCCTGGCGCCCGAGCTGAGGGGACGAGGAGCGGGAAGCAGAGCTGGAACAGAGCTACAGTGCGTGCCTGGGTTCTGGGGGGAGAGTGCTCTGCTCCCCCCCGCTACGGGGGCTCTCTCGAGCCCCAGGGCAGCGGGATGGAAGGTGCTCGGGAGGTGGGACTTGGGGGCAGAGCCAGCGAGTGGCTTGAGTTCAGTCTGAATAAGGGGGCAGGACTCATCCCGGGGCGCCGTTTTCCCTCAGCTCAGCAGGGCTGGGCTGGCGCTGGGTCTCAGGAGCCGTGTCTCCGCCCCCGGGGCTGGCGTCGGGCCTGCAGGTGGCTCCGCTCTGTGGTTCCAGCAAGGCGGATTTGAGGAAACCTGGCACCTTCTCAGCTGCGCCCAGAGGGACCTGCCGGGCGGGCTCGTGGCTGGAAAGCCCAGCTCGGCAGGGAACACAGGACTCAGGCCTGGCGCCGGCACTCGCTTTATTGCTGAGGAGTCTGTCGTGGTCTGGAGGTTACATGGGCAGAGCTGGCGGGAGGGGGCCGGGCCAGCGAGGGGGTTCAAACGATGGGCTGTCCCGTGATAAAGGTGTGGCTTCTTTTCAGCTCCTGCAGCGCTGGGCCCGCTCGTTATACAGCATCTGAAACGCAAACAAGCTCAGTGCTCACAGCACGGGCGGGCTACGGGACACGTTTCTCCAAGCTTTGGGCAGAGATTTACCCCTTTCCCTGCCCCCCATTCTGCTGAACACCCCACTTCCCATATGCTCCTGGGGACCCTGTCCCAGCCCCATTCCAGCTCTGGGGGGGACCCACGTGTTAGGGGAGCGTCAGGCTCCGCACCAGTCTCTGCCCAGTTTCCCTTTCCCATAGGAAAGCTGGGAAGTGGCCAGGTACCTGGGTCCTGCCCTGGTGAAGCAGGGCCTGGTGCCCCTGGATAGGAGTAAGGCCGGTGCAGCGATCTGTGCCAGCAGCCGGGGGCGGCACACCCCTCCCAACGGGCCCGGTGCAGCCAGAGCCGTGAGCGCTCGCTCGGCCCTACACCCCCGTGCACAGTGATTGGTTGCATGACTGGTACCTTCCTCTGGGTCTATGCAGCGCATGGCACACGTCCTAAAGCAGCACTTCTTCCTCCCAGGGCACCCGCCGTCACTGTCACACTCCGGGGGGGCTGCGTGTTGACACTTCGCTGGGTCCGGTGGGCAGGTCCCAGGCTTCTCTGCAGCAGGAGGAGACCAGAGGGCCTTGTACGGGGGTGTGCTAGGGAGCTGGTGGGCCCAGTCACGTGGTAGCACCCACAGATCCCAGCACCCGGGGGTTGGTTAGGATCTGGCTGGGGACCCTGACTGCCCAGAGCCATGTTCTGATTGGCTGGCTGGGCCTTGCTGAGGCCGTCACACCCTGGTGTCAGCTCTCAGCGGAGCCAGGACGGGCCCTCTGCATCCTGGGCGCATTGTGGTAGGCAATGGGGAGCAAGGGGCAGCCAGGGCTGGGATGGGGAGAAGCAGCTGGAGGAGGGAGTCCAGTGACATTGCAAACTGCCCCTCCTGCCCTCAGGTGCCAAGCACCCCCCCAGCCGCAGATTGGGTCCCTCCAGCTACTCTCTAGGGCACAGTAACTCCAGCCACAGGGGATGCAGGAGAAGGGGAAGGGGTTGATTAGCCACAGGCTGATGCAGGATGGGGGTCGGGTGGGAGAAGGTCCCAGCTGGCAGGAGACTTTCACCCTAAGAGGGAGGGGGTTAAGCTGTGAGAACTCTGCCAGGTTGGGGAAGGCCAGTGGTGACCCCTGTCATGGCCTGAGCTGCAGGATGGATGGGGGTGTGCATGGGAGCACCCAGGGGTGGCTCACTGCTAGGCTCCCTCAGCTGCTTCCTGACGGGAGACGCACCCTCAAAGGGCTTCTGCTGCCGCTGGAGAAGCCACCTGTCTGCGTGGCGCCTGGACTCCTCCAGACGGGGTGAGCTGGCTCATGGCTGGAGCTCCCCCTCCAAGCTGTAGAGTGTCTGTGCCCATAAAACCCCGACAGGCCGCCCCGGCTCCCCAAATCCTGCTGACTTCTCACTGCAGATCTCCGAAGGATCCGCCCAGACCCCGCCCGTGACGCTGGTGGCACGACAGGCCCACAAACGCCGCGGCAAAGAGGCGAGATGCCAGCGGACCCAGCTGTCTGTGCTGGGCAGGGCCGGTCTTACCCAGCCTCCCAGCCCTTGTTCTCCTCACAGAAAAGCTCTTGGTGCATGCGGCGGGGAGGGAAGGAGGAATAATGTCGCAATGTCTGGTGGTGGCACCGAGAGGCCAGGGCCCTGTGGTGCTGGGTGCTGGCCACACACGGGCCCTGCCCCAAGAGCTCAGAGTCCGCGTGTGGGGCAGGGCTCAGCTCTGGAGACGCTAATGCTGAGGGACTAAATTTACCTGCAGAGATCAGGGACATGCAGACGTGACCACACCCATTACTGCAGCACTTCTTCCCCCTGGGACACTCCTCGTCCTCCCGGCATCGCTCCACACAAAGGCCTTTCCCTTGGGGCTTTGGACAAAGGCCGGGTCTCCCTGGAACATAGAACAGCCCCAGGACATGGGCTCAGCCTCCGGCCCTTGGCATCTGGAGCTGGGAGCTCCCCATGGTGGGCAGGGCCGGCTCCAGGCAAGCAGGTGCTTGGGGCGGCCAAGGGGAAAGGGCGGCACATCGGGCTCTTCGGCGGCGGGTCCCTGGGTCCCTCTCAGAGGGACGGACCTGCCGCCGAAGTGCCACCGAAGAAGAAAGCGGCACAGTGGAGCTACTGCTGAATTGCCGCCGATCACAACTGTGGCTTTTTTTTTTTTTTTTTCCGCCGCTTGGGGCGGCAAAACCCCTGGAGCCGGCCCTGCCCATGGGAAGAGGGCTCAGGAAGGAAAGAAGGAGTTTGAGTAGAAACTCTGAGCTCCTGGGCCTGGGGGGCAGCGGGATCACCCAGGGCTGGTTACTGGGGCTGGGGTCCTGCCCCTTCCCTGAGTGACCCCGACCTCTCCTCCCTGCTCGGCTAGGGGCACATCCCTGGGCCCTGCATGGACGGGAGCGCCTGCATCTGGGGCAGGGCTGACCTCGCCCGAGCTCACCTCCGGTGATTGCCGTCATGCAGACGTGGCCACACCCATTGCTGCAGCACTTCTGTCCCCTGGGACACTCCACATCAGCAAAGCACAATTCCACGCACGGCCCAAAGCCCAGGGGCCTCGGGCAGACGCCTGCAACACAGAGCGGCCACGTGCCCATGAGACACCTGGCCTGCTGGAGCCTAGTGACTCCATGTGGGAACAGGGGACCTGAAGGAATTGGCCCAACCAGAGTGATGGAAGGCCCCAGAGTGCTGCCCTCTGGGTGCCCAGAGACCCTTGAAGGGGCCCTTCCACTTCAAAGCCCCAGGCCTTATCTTCAAAGTGCTCAGGGCCTGGGCCCTGCACGTCCAACCAAGCCTAGAGTGCTGGGAAGAGGCTGGGATGGAGCCCCCCCAGGAGGGTAAAGCTCATCTGGGCAGGAGACAGAACTGCCTTGGGGCTGGCCCCAGACTGGAACAAGCTCCTGCAGGAGCGAGGGGCCACCCCAAACCTCCCCCATGCATGGGGCGCTGCTCTGACCAGCCTTCTCCAGGATAAACACACAGCAGCCCCAAACGACCAGAATAAATGAGCAACAACAACACGGCCAGCACAGACCGTTCCCTGCCCAGGGAGCAATCCAGCCACGGGACTGATGTCAGGCACAGCGCCTCCCGCACTCCAGGCACGAGGGCAGGACAGAACCTGGCTGGGACAGAGCTCGACCCAAGCAGGAACGAGGGTCCTGGCCAGGAAGAAACACCCCTGCCAGCTTCGGCAGAGACGCTGACGTCTGGGCCCTGGGAGAGGCGGGCTCGGTCAGTGCTGACGTGCAGGGCAGGGCCTGACGCTGAGGGCTAGACCTTCACATCAGCCCTGCACGGCCTGTGAGCAGTGACTGCAGAGGGAAGCTTCCCTTGCCCATGCACAGCGATACCAACTCTCCTTTCCCTGGCATGGGGCCCCGCCCGAGCAGTGCCCCTTTGCATGCTGGTCCGTGGCCTGTGCAGGCCCAAACTCCATGCTGCCCCCAGGCTCTAGGTCTAGCCTCACCTCGGGAGACTTCCTGGCAGACACGGCCACAGCCATTGCTTCTGCATCTTTGTCCTCTGGGACACTCCTCGTCAGCCCTGCACTCGTCCACGCAGGGGCCCGTGGTGCCGTCCCCAGACTTGTCCTCACTCTCTGTAAGACAGCAGGGGGCCCGGACGCCTGATCACAGGGGTGCGCAGAGCCCAGGGAAGCCCAGGGCCGGGGAAGGGAGCGTGCCCGTACCTGTGCGCACGGCCACACACTCCCGGCGGCACCCCGTCTCGCAGCACTTCTCGTGTCTCTCGCACACGTGGTCGTCCAGGCACTGGTTTGACCGGCGCTGCGTCGGGTCGCTGCAGGCCTTTGCCCTGGGACAGGCACCGGGATGCTCTGGGGAGCGGGAGGGGATGAGAGAGGGACAATGAACCCCTCCGTGGCAGGCAGGGGACCCTCCATATCCGCCTGTAATGAGAACTGCCCATGGGGGAGGGTCCCCACCAGACTTTCAGCCCCCTCCAGCCCAAGCTCACTCCTGGCTCCTGCACCCCCATCCACCCTCTCTCTTCTGCCCTGCCCTGGCATAGGGCCTTTTCTCTCCCTGGACTGCCAGTCTGCCCCGGACGAATGGGGCTGGTCCCTCTGGGGGGTGTCGCTGCAGCCTAGCTGGTTACCTCTGTAGTGGGGGCCGCAGTGCATGGCACACCCGGCGAAGCAGCACTTCTCCTGCCTGGGGCAATCCCGGTCATGAGCGCAGGTGTCCTCCTCGTTGCACGGCACCAGTGTTTGCCAGGGCTTCTGCGCTGGGCACGCGCCAGGTTTCTCTGACGAGAGGGGGGGAGAAGGGCAGGTTTGGAGGCTGCTGGATAGAGGGTGTCACAGTGGGGACCCACCACACCCTCCTTAGGGCGATGGCACAGCCAGCCAGGCCATCCTCCTGCACCCTCTGGCCTCTTGGAGCTGTACTGGGGGGTTCTTAGTGCTGCCTCTGCTGGTACCTGGCTCTCCAGCCTCGCCCTGGAGTCCAGAGGGGGCTGCAGCTCCCCTCCCCACCACCCAGGGCTGCCCAAAGCCTGGGGAACGGCTGCTTAGCAGACGTCTCTACACCTTGCGCCGGGCACCCCTGTGCTGGAGCGGGGACTCCTGGCCCATCGGCGCACTGGAGCACAGGCAGCACCTGGCATGGGGGCGGGGAGGTCTCCAGCTGCCCTCGGCCTCCCTCGCACACAGCCGCTGGCCATCACAGCACAGAGCATTAACCCTTTGCGTTAACCCTTTTCTGCTGGGGATGCACCGGCGGGGCAAGGGGGCTCCAGTGGATGCTAACGGGGGTGACAGCCTCATGCTGGAGTGAGGGGAGCCCAGCCCTGCTGCTCTAGTTACCTCTCTCCGGGGCCTGGCATGTCCGGCCACACCCACTGTCACAGCACTTCTGGTCCCCTGCACACTCCTTGTCCTCTGCGCACGAGGACTTGCACGAGGGGGAATCGGACGTTATCCCGTCTGTCAGGGGGCAGATGCCGGGCTTCTCTGCAAAGCAGAAGGCAGAGGAGTGAGGGGGCTCACTGGGGTCTGTGTGACGAGACGAGCACCCTCCCCACCAGATCCACTGGCTCTCCTGGTGCGCTGCTGATCTATGCCTAGGTCACTGAGCCCCACCGCTGAGACGGCCGCTCCCCTCTGACTCGTCACTGGTCGTTCTGTTGTGACGTCACACTCCCGACTGACTCGTTACTGGTCGGTCTGTCATGATGTCGCGTTCCCCTCTGACTCGTCACTGGTTGTTCTGTTGTGATGTCACACTCCCCTCTGACTCATCACTGGTCGGTCTGTCGTGATGTCACGCTCCCGACTGACTCGTCACTGGTCGGTCTGTCGTGATGTCACGCTTCCGACTGACTCGTCACTGGTTGTTCTGTCGTGATGTCACGCTCCCGACTGACTCGTCACTGGTCGGTCTGTCGTGATGTCACAGTCGGGGTGACTTGTTTTTGCAGGCTGAGCCCTGGGATCCCTGAGCCCTGTCTCTCTGCACAGATATGGTGGCTCCGGGGCCCTATGCCTGGGAGCTCGTCTGAGAGCCTTGGGCACATGCCAGGCTGGCCTATCCCAGCCACCCCAACAAACCCGCAGGACTGGCTCTGCTCTGTCTCTCCCTTGTAGCAGTAGCTGGGGCTTCCTTCGGGACCAGCGTCTCACTGCCCTGCTGGGAGGCCACAGACGCCCCCCGGCCTTGCCCAGGTGCAACCTGAACCATCTCCTACCTTCAGAAGGGGCCAAGCACTCGTGGTCGCAGCCGCGCAGGCAGCACTTCTGGGCCCCGGGGCACTCGCCGTCCCCTTGGCATCTGGCGTCGCAGTCATAGCTGAAGTAGAGCCCGTTGCGCACGGGGCAGAATCCAGGCTTCCCTGCGCAGACAGAGGCCGGGGCAGTCACGGAACTGGCAAGAGGGAGGCCAAGGCAAGGCCAGGGGATGAGGGAGGGGTCTGAGCCCACCGGGGAAGGGAGCGTCGCTGGCCCAAGCCGCCTGTGATCAGGTGGAGGGCTGGGCGCTAAGAGCCGGGTGCTGCCGACGTGGGGAGTGTGGGATGCTGGCGCACTGGCTGCGCCAGGGGGTCATTGGGACCCCGTGTGCCCTTCTCTTTGCACCAGGCAGCCAGATGCCTGTGGGGAGGGGGATTCCCTGGGCCTGGCGAGTCATCTCAGAGGCAGAGAGCTCAGGTGGGTGGGACCCCGGACAAAGGCACAAGGCTGCCGGGCAGGGCCTGGAGACGGCCTGGGGGTGGGCCTGAGGCTGGGGGGTGGGACTGTCCCTCCCCGGGCGAGGGTGGTGCAGGCATGGTCACAGCCACTCCAGCAGCATTTCTGGCTCCCTGCCGGCCCCACGGCTCCTTGTTCAGTGGCCGGGCAGGCTGCCGGCTGGAACACTGGGTGGCCCAAGGCAGTCAGACCCTGACGAGCCCCTACTGCCTCCATGTGTGGAGGGAGAGGAGACCACAGGGAAACGGACCCTCTGGGACAGGCAGAGAGCAGAGGCCCCTTTGCAGGCCCAGCCTCTAGCCCAGGGGTCGGCAACCTTTCAGAGGTGCTGTGCCGAGTCTTCATTCATTCACTCTGATTTAAGGTTTCGCGTGCCAGTCATACATTTTAACGTTCTTAGGTCTCTTTCTAGAAGTCTATAATATAGAACTAAACTATTGTTGTATGTAATGTAAATAAGGTTTTAAAAATGTTTAAGAAGCTTCATTTAAAATGAAATAAAATGCAGAGCCCCCGGACCGGTGGCCAGGACCTGGGCAGTGTGACTGCCACTGAAAATCTGCTCGCGTACCGCCTTCGGCATCCGTGCCATAGGTTGCCTACCCCCACTCTAGCCCCTGTTCCTGTCCACCCCCTGCGCGGTCTGTCAGTGTGTTCCCAGCGCAAGCAGTCGCTGCCATTCCCTCAGCACGGGCACGGAAACTCACCACTGCCCTGCGCTGGGCACGCCTGGCGGCACCGATGGCTGCAGCACCTCTCTGCTCCCGGGCAGTCCTGGTCACTGTAGCATCTCTGCCCACCATGCCCCTCGGGGGTGGCTGGGCCAGATGTGGGGGTCCCTGTTACACAGAATGGCGCCATGGCAGTGAGACCCCGGCTGGGCCCAGAGCCGCACCAGCTGTAGCCTCACAACTCCATGGGGAAGGGGGTGTCCCGAGGGAACCAGGACAGACCAGGACTGAAGAAGGACCCTGGTGCCTGTCCCGTTCCGCTAGCTCCGTGCGCCGTTCATCACACTTAGCCCCCTCCCTGCCCAGCGTTATCCTTTCCCTTCTCTCAGCTCCATGCCCCGTAATGCCAGATAATGATGGGCAAAGCCAGGATCTCCCTGCCCCTGGGTGCTGCCCCATTCTAAAACCCTTGCAGCTCCCTGGAGTGACCCTCTTCACCAACCAGGAAGGGAGCTGCCGTTCCCCAGAGTCCAGTTCTGCCCCCCAGAAGGCGACTGGCCGAAGGCTGGGGCTGTGGGCAGCATTAGTACCAAACTGATGGGGGCGAGGGATGGTCACAGCTCGGATTCCTGCTGCCACTGGCACAGCGTGGGGTTTACCTTCGCCCTGCGCGGGGCACTCTGTGCGGCACCGATGGCTGCAGCACATCTCTGCTCCTGGGCTGACAAAAGATCCTGCTCTCTCCTCCATCCAGCCTCCGCCCTTGAGTTCCAGCTGTTCCCCACTCCCTGCACTGAGACCTTTTCATTCCCAGGACTGTATCTTAGGAAGAAAAGGCCCGGTTGCCTCTGTTCTCAGCCCCCCGCATAGGCACCCCACCCTCCCCATATGCTGTCAGAGGTCTCTGCTCACTGCCTGTCCCACTAGTCCCCCACTGCTCCGCCTCCTGGTGCCCTTGCCCCCCCACACATAAAGGTCCCAGGCTCCAGAGGATCCCAGCCCCTGAACCAGGAAACGGCCCTCGAGCCATCGGCCCCTGGGAGGGAGTGACGGGGTGCACCTGGAGCAGCCCACACGGTCACGTTCTGTCTCACCTGCTGTGGGGGAGGGCGGTGCACAGACGTAGCTGGAGCCCATCCTGCAGCACTTGTCTCTCTTGTGGCAGTCGCTGTCCTGCTGGCACAGCGTCAGGGGAGGCCCTTCGTCTCTGATTTTAAATGCTGGGCAAAGCCCCGGTTTCTCTGGAACACAGGCCGGGCGCGTGACGGTGAGGCCCTGCCCAGTCACAGAGCTGCCCCAGCCCAGTCCCAGCGACTCCATGCGGGAATGGGGCGGCAGGCGGGGGGATCCTTGGGGAAATGGGCTGGGCTGGCCAGGCCTGAAGGGTGGCCCAGAACCAGTCCCCTGGCCTGCTGCATTGACACCTTCCCTGGCCTCTCCTTGCCCTTTGCACTCTCAGAGGTCGCCCCTCTCTGTCCTTTGACCCACGCCTGGCTTGGGCTCTGGCACGTCCAGTCCTCTCCCCCAGGCCCTGCCCTCAGCAGCCAGTCCCCTCTCGGCCTCAGCTCATGTGCCCTCTGTGCAGCCAGCGCTCCTGCCCTGTCTGTCCTCACTCTGCTCCATCTTGGCCCCCAGTCCCCAGCTCTCTAGGCTCACGTCCTCTGCCCCCTCGCCTCCAGCGCTCTGTGCCCCACGCCCCATCCCCGGCCCCTGGGACTGAGCTCCCTGTGGGAACGATGGCCCGAGTCTGAGCCGCTGGCTGGGGAGTGGGGATCATTCAGGGTGTGGTTCTGCGGTGGGTCCTGGCCCTTCCCTGCATGTCCCGGATGCCTCTCACCTGCTCAGTCTAGGGGGCCTTGCCTGTGGGCTGGGCTCAGCGCGTTCAGAGAGGGCAGCAGACTCACCTTTCTGAGGGGCGAGGCAGGTGCGGCCACAGCCAAGGGGGCAGCACTTGGCGGTTCCTCTGCAATCGCTGTCCTGGGCGCAGGGGGATAGACAGGGCTCCTCGCTGGCCCCCGGGCCTCTGGCTGGGCACACGCCAGGTTTCACTGAGACAGAGCAGCCAAAGGGTGAGACACACAGTGCACTGGGAAGGGCGGGGCTGGAGAAATCAGTGCCCACCTCCCTCAGAGATCCATCCTGCGCCCTCTGCCCTGGCCTGTGCCTCCGCTGGGAGCCGGGCTGCCCAGGACAGCGGAGTCCTAGCAGGGTAACCAGCCCGGGCAGCTCAGGAGCAAACCGTCTGCAAATGGCTGCGCACATGCGGATCAGCTCCCGCCAGCACCCCCGGCCGGACATCACAGAGGGGGGAGGCCAGGGTGACAGATAGAAAGCGTCAAAGTTCAGGACAGAGGGTGGAGGGTAATAGGCGCCTATATAAGAAAAGGCCTCAATATTGGGACTGTCCCGATGTGACGAAGTGGAAATGTTTTTGATGTGTTCTTTGAATACTGAGGGGGGAGTATTGACCTGGGAAGGTTGCAGGGGAGTTTGGCTGGGACTGTCTACATTGGGGGTGGGAGACTTTCCTTGAGGGAGGAGACCTGAGCACGTAACATGAGAACCTGGGGAGGGGGGGTGGAGGCCAGGTGACACCTCTGCCAGGAAACTGGACAAAGGCTGGGGGAGGAGCCAGGGGGAGGCTGAGGGAGACACTGGAGGGAGTTTCAGTTTGGAGCTGGCTGGGAAAATGGAGGGGAGCCCAGATGGGGCTGTGGCCTCCCTGCCCTCCCCCCACCCCCGATGGACCTAACGGGGGGCATATTGTTGTCTGTACCTGCAAGGCCTGTTTTGGACTGTGCTCCTGTCATCTAAATAAACCTTCTGTGTTACTGGCTGGCTGAGAGTCATGGTGAATCGCAGGAAGCCGGGGGTGCAGGGCCTGGTCTCCCCCCCACTCCGTGACACCCTATAAAATGGTCGCCCTAGAGGAGGCTTGCTGGGGATGGAGCACACGTTGCCAAGATGTTAAAAGGAGGCTTCCCTGGGCCATGCCACCTCTGTGTGCACCGGGTAACTCGCAGGCCAAGCCCCAGCAGTAAGCGAGTCCCCGAGTGCCCAGTGGTCTCGGTCTACGGCTAGGGACCCACCGGCTCACTGCAGACAGGCGGACGCGCTGGGAAGGGGCAGAGATGAGCCAGAGAGAACGTGTCTGCGTCTGGAGGCCGCCCTGCAGGGAGCAACTGCAGAAGCTCCATCTGTTTAGTTTCTCCAGAAGGTTGAGGTGACTCGGTCACGGTCTGCAGCTTTCTGCACGGAGAGGGAGCTGAGAGCAGTGGCTGGGAGCTGGGGCCCCACATGTCCAGGCTAGAAGCAAGAAGCAGGGAGGGAACTGCTCCCCTAGAGGGGTGGTGGGTTCTGTCACCTGGGCGTTAGCTCAAGTCTGAACATCTCTTTCTACAAGGTCTGCTCTAGCTCCACCAGGAGCTCTGGGCTGGGTGCAGGGTCTCTGGCTGTGCTGGGCAGATGGGTCCCTACGAGTCTGGGGCACAGTGGGGCCAGCTGAATGTCCCCTGGACATAGCGGGTTCAAAATCCACCCGTGGATCTGAATGTGCCTTTCTAAGGACTGATCCATGACAGGCCCTGCACGAGGATCCGCTGCCTCTCACCGAGAAGTTTCACCGCCATGCAGGCCAGGCCACAGCCGTTGCTGCAGCACTTCTGGGCGCCCGGGCAGTCGCTGTCAGAACGGCATCTCTCATCACAGGCACCGACGGCTCCTCCTGGTAATGCCGGGCAGACTCCAGGCCTCACTGCAACACCCAACAGCCACACGGAGTCAGACCCGGCCCACTCACTGAAGTGCAGGGGAGGGGTGGGGAAGGAAGGAAGGTAGACCCCACACCCGCTGTCCCCTTGCGCCCTTAGCCCCTGCACCAGCGCTCTTTGTGGAGAGAAGGCCCCATGTCCATGTTAAGGATCTGCCAGTCTTAGAGTCTCTGAGGCCAGCCGGGAGTTGGCATCATTCAGGGCAGGTTTATGGGACTGGGCTTCTGGCTCCTGACTGAGCGAGCCCCGGGCCCGGCTCCTGCTCAGGCAGGCGGCCGTCAGCCCCTGTGGAGATTTGTACTCGGCTCATCCCGGGATCAGCGTAGAATCAAATGAAGTAAAAATCTTAAATGAATCAAACTGTACCCCAGAATCTCTATGGATAGTAATTCCATGCTCGAATAATAAGCATGTAGCAGTAGGGATATATTACCGATCACCTGACCAGGATGGTGATAGTGACTGTGAAATGCTCAGGGAGATTAGAGAAACTATTAAAATAAAAACCTCAATGCCGGGCAGACTCCGGGCCTCACTGCGATACCCAGTCACGGGGCATCAGACCCTGGGCCTGCAGCCCTGGGTGGGGATAGGGGCGTCCCTGCGGGAAATGGGCCGACCTGGCCCTGGCCTAGCCCAACCCCTGCCCCTGCTTGGTCTTGGCCTCTCGCATGTCCACCTGCCTCGGGGACAGGGAGCACCTTGGGAAGGAGAGTCCCAGCAACCTGCCCCCTCCCCCCCCAGCTCCCCACTCCCTTGCACAGAGCACAGTCCCGCTGCCCTGGCTCCATATCCGGGGTGTGACTCCCCCGGAGGCCGGGGAGAACCGTGTGGCCCTCACCACCCTGCTGGCCACCCCAGGAGAGTGCTCAGCGAGAGTCCAGCCTGCCCTCCCTGGGAGCCAGGGGCGCTCGGGGGTGCATGCGTTGAGGGAAACCCCTGTGAGCCCCCCTCCCCAGCAGCAAGCAGCTCTCACCTTCTGGGGTCACTGAGGTGCACTCAGAGCCGCAGCCGTTCCCACAGCACTTTTGGGAACCCGGGCAGTCGTCGTCGCGGCGGCATTTCTCGTCACAGGCACCGGCCTGTCCCTGCGCGACGGCTGGGCACTCGCCGGGCTTCTCTGGGGCACAGAACAGTCACGCGGGCGGCTGAGACACCCACACGCAGGCAATGCCTCCCAGCTCCATGGGGGAGTGAGCCAGGGCCCCGTCTCCCCGCCACATTGGCCCCCTCTCTCCTCTTCATCCCCCCACCCTGGGCCCTGCTCCAGCTCTTGGCCTCACCTCCGCTTCCAACTCCAGCCCAGTCACCCAGGGCCTGAGCCCCTCTCGCCCCCCAGGACCCACTGACTCCAGTGAGCAGGGCCCTGCCAGGGGTGTCCCTGGTATCCTGGGGCAGGGGCGCAGAGCCCCCCCAGGCAGAGCCAGCTGCGTGGGAATGTTCTCCCTTACCGTGGCCTGCGCAGGCCTGGACACACTCGGCTTTTGTCCTAAAGTTGTTGGCATTTCCCCTGCAGCCGCGGTACAAGAACTGCTCGCACCTCTGGGCGGTGGCGTTGTAGAAGTACCGGAAGGAGTAGACGTCACAGAGACCCACTTGGACTGGCAGCTGGCAGATATCTGAGGGCCCAGAACAGACCCTTCGTGGGACAGCCCGAGAGATGTCCACAGGGCAGGAGCCTCTAGGGCACTAGAGTGGGGCTGCCAACTTTCGACTCCCACAAAACTGAACACCCTTGCCCTGCCCCTGCCCATGCCCATGCCCTGCCTCCAAGACCCCGCCAATTCCCGGCCAATGGGAGCTGTGGAGCTGGCGTTTGGGGCGGGGGCAGTGTGCGGAGCCCCCTGACTGCCCCTACGCATAGGAGCTGAAGGGGGGACATGCCGCTGCTTCCGGGAGCCGCCTGGAGCCAAGGCAGGCAGGGAGCCTGCCTTAGCCCCGCTGCGCCGCCGACCAGACTTTTAATGGCCCGGTGCTGACCAGGCAACCCTCCACCACAGGAATTCGAGTATTCCAGAGACCCAGACCGAGAGCCTTTCTCCAGGCACCTCGAATGCCTCAGTGGGGTTTAACGGTGCCTGGGGGAGAGTGTCCCTGCTCCAGGGCTGCCACCAGATGCTGGCAGGGCGCACAAGGCTGGCACAGGCCCCCGGGCTGTCGTTTCTGAGTGGCTTCCCAGATGGGGTGAACTGCCAAAGCTCTCACTCCCCCTCACCTCTCCTCTCTGGGTGGGACCCCTGGGGCTGGGATCCCCTGCAGCTTCTCCTTACGGACCCAGCTGCGGGGCCTTTCCTTCATGCCAGTGCCTCCTTGGACGTGCCCCCCCAGCCCTCGGCCCCCTGCCCAGGCTGCCCCGTCTGTGCCGCAGAAGCGAGGGGTTAAACATGAGCCTGGCACTGGGGAAGGTCTGAGCCGGGCTGCCTGTCTTGGGGGCTAAGCATCGCCAGCCCGCCCCAGAGGGTCAGGGCTGGGGGGGAGAGGTTGGGGTTCGATGCTGCTGGGCCTAGCATCTGCCGTCCTTCTGCCGACCCCAAACCCGCCGAGCCGCTGTCCAGTGGCCTCACTCTTTCCCAGGTGTTCTCCTAAGTCCCGCCCCAAAATGGCAAAGGGCGGGTCTGTGGCAGCGGCGATCCCCTGGTTGCCTCTGGGTCGCCTCCTGCTGCGGGCTGGGGGCTCTGCAGCCTGGGGCGGGGCAGCACTGCAGCCTCGGTGTCGTCCTGGGGTCCTGTTTCCTGCTCCTCTCTGCTCAGCCCGTCTCCCCCCCGGCTCTGGCCCTGTCTCCCCCTCGCCAGCCCTGCCTGCACCCACAGACACTGCCCCCCTCCGCTCTCAGCCATTGTCCCGAGCACCTGCCACCTCTTGGCCCCCGGCTGAGAGCTCCTGGTGGACAGAGCGTCCCACCCACAGCAGCAACTTCTAGCCCAGCCTCCGCTGAGACTCTGAGCCCCGGGGCCTGGGGAAGTCAGGATCTCTCAGAGCAGGTCTGGGGGTGGAGTCCTCAGGGTGGCTGGGGGCCCCTGGCTGCGAGCGCAGGGCTCTGTACTTGGCTGCCACGGCCAGGACACGTTACCCTGCACGGGCTCCAGGCAGCCGGCCCCACAGCTCAGGAGGCAGCATTTCTCGCTTCCCAGGCAGTCCCTGTCCTCGGAGCAGCGGAAAAAGCAGGGATCAAAGCCGCCCTCTGGGGCCTCAGCTGGGCAGATGCCGGGTTTCTCTGGAACACAAGGGGTCACAGGACAGAGATGTGAGATGGGGGGTGGGCAGATGACATCCCCATGGGAGGAAAGAGAACTACGTGCCCTCACCCCCTGCCCTGGCTGCCCCCTGCCTTCGCCCCCCTGCCCTTGGTGCTCTCACCCCCCTGCCTTAACCCTGTGCCCAAGCTCCTCTCTCCCCAATTTCAGCCCAGCACTCATTCTCCCTGCCTTCCCTCTACCCTAATCCATGCCCACTTTGTGCCACCCTCAACCAATTTGCTGCCAATGGCTGAGGCAGTGCCAGCGGGCAATGCAGGCCAGTGACCTTTGCCTGCCAGGGTTTGCAGCCAGGGCAGGTCGTTAACCGCAGGCTCTTCCCCAGGTCTTTGGGGCACCCCCGGGGATAAAAAAGCTGCTCTCAGTAGCAGTGCCCGAAGGCAGGGGCATTGGAGGGCAGGATGCGGATCCCTGTGCTACACAGTGGAATGAGCCCGGTGCTGGATGGGGAGAGAGGCGATTTGTGGGGATTTGTTTGGGGCTGGGCGCAGCCAAGGGTGCCACCGTTTGCCCTCACCCGGTGAACCGGGGGGGGGGGTTTGCCCCAGTAACTCTGTGCCTAGCTCTTGCGCCGACACCACGAGTGGCGCCGCCCGCCGTCTCTGGTACCTTCCTCCGGGTCCACGCAGCGGAACCGACACATGTTGTAGCAGCACTTCTGCCGTCCCCGGCAGTCGCTGTCGTTGAGGCACAGAGGGGGCTCTGTGTAGAGACACTTGATGAGGTTCGGTGGGCAGGTGCCACGTTTCCTTGGCATCCCAGGCTTCCCTGCAACAGAAATGGGGCCCTAGGAACAACTGCCAGGGGGTGACAGAAACCCCCCCCCGCTGAGTTTCCTGTACTAGTGGCAATAACACCATGTTGGTCGTACGTGGCGCTCAGTTAGCCCCAGGCACCCATCGCTCGTTTCTCTGGTGGAGACACTGAGGCACTTTCCTTCCGAAAGAGCCGCATGCAAACGACCAGCTACGTGCATCACCGAGGATCTGCACCCGCCACTGCCGCCGCGATCCTGGCACTGGCGGGCACCCAGCAGGCAGGCTGGTGTGCAGCCATCTCTGCACACGCCAGCTCCTGCAAATGCACAGCCCGAGGGGACGGTCTAAGCGAGCCTGGTAGCGAATGTCGGCTCCTAACGCAGCCCCCGCTCTCACGCCAGTCGCCTTGGCTAATTACCGCCTAGTTACAGTGACCCTCGCACAGCAGGAGAGAGCTTTCAGGTCTAGGCTCAAGAAATAACCCTGGGCCCTTGTTCCCAGCACACAGGAAGTGCCAGCGAGCTCAGAACACCCCTCCAGCTAGTGCAGGTGCCTGCTGGGCTAACCAGGCTGCAGTCCAGAGGCGCTGTTAAAAACGGCCTGTAAAGCACAGGTCTCCCTCCGCCCGTTACTAGGGTTGCCAATTTTGGTTGGACGTATTCCTGGAGGTTTCACCACAGGACAGATTAATTTTGAATTCCTGGAGACTCCCGGACAATCCTGGAGGGTTGGCAACCTGACCCGTTACTGACGGACGGTGGTGGCTGCACCCAGCACTGGCTGCAGGGCTGTGCTGCTCCTGAGCTGTCCCAGTCACTGCGGCACCGCCCCTCCCAGGGCTGGAAGGGCCCAGCTTCACTGCAGAAGGGCAGGGACTCTCCAGGGCGTGGGGAGATCGGGTGAGAAATGGGCCAACCCCCCCGCCTCCCCGTGCACTCAGAGTCCTGGCCCCTCTTCACCTGGAACACTGCCTCCCTCTGGAGTCTGTTTGGTCCAGTCCCAGCCCTCTCCGGACTGGGCAGGCGGCGGGGCGGTGCTGAGGGCACCTGCTTGTGGGGGGACACAGTCAAGGGCACAGCCGGTGAAGCAGCATTTCTGTTCCGCAGGGCAGCTCCTGTCGGTATCACACTTGTTGTTGCAAGGAGCAAATGATTGCAGCACTTTCCTCTTGGGACAAACACCAGGGGAGGCTGGAAAAGAGTCAGAGTCCAGTGTAACCGAGTCGGCGAACGGGCAGGGCCTTCCTCACCCTGGCCTGAGAAGCATCTAGGGGTTGTCGGCTGCCGGGGGGAAAGCCCTGGCCAGGCCGGCTCAGGTGCAGAATGGCGTGACTGTGTGGGAGATGCTTGGCTCCCAGAAGCTGCTGGTGCGGAGGCTTGTTCCTTGTTGGTTCTAATCAAACCGCCCTGGCTGGGGAGCTGCAGGATTTTGGACCCAGATAAGGACTGGGGTCATACTGACCCATCTCCTGCATGACAGCGCTCAGCGGATTGCAAAAGCCTCCGTTAGTCACTATCAGCCCAGGCCAAGGGCCTCCCCCGCTGGGCATTTTGCCTGGCTAGGCAGCTCCTTGGGTTCTGCTGCCCAAGGCCCAGGCTGTAGAACTAATGAATGAAATTGTTTTTAATTGTTCACTTTATTAATGTAACTTCATAAGTAAAGTTTTATGAATGAAACAATATTCATTCATAAAACCGGTTCCCCCAATAACTGGCTAATTAACAGTTAAGATGCTTGTTAAGAGCCATAGCTGTTCAGTCAGCTGCCTTTGTAAGTTTCACTATCAATCCAATTCCTGCTTAAATCACTGAGACTTGCACTGTTTCAGTATTGTAACTTCTGTTCGCCATTTATTACACTTGCCTACAGTGTAACTTCTGTTCACTGTTTGCCATCCATTATACTTGTCTATATTGTAACTTCTGTTCACTGTTTGCCATATTGTAATTCAAACCCCATTTTAAAACGCTGACTCCATTTTGTAAGGGCTTGCTGCAACCTTCATTTTTGCAAACCCTGCTGTAATCTTATTAGTTTAGTTTAGATGTGTGAATGAGGGATGTATGGATGATGGAATCAACCTCCAGCCCCAGCCTGTCCTGATGAAATAGAGTTCAAACACCAACGGCTGAAGATGCAGACAAGAGCCCTAACAAAGTAAGAAGAATCCACCCTAAAAAGAAAAGGTACAATAGAAGGAAGATCAAAGCCCGGTCCGAGGCTGAAAGTCATGTCTGCAATTGACGGGTGATCAATCACCAAACCTGAAGGCAGCGTGACACAGCAAGACCTATAGACTCTGGATTCAAACTAAAGCCTACAAAAAGGATGGGTGAGATGGAAAACTTTGGAGGAGGGTAACATTCTGCTGCCAACATGGAAGGGCTTCGGTGCATGCCCAACAGAGACCCAGCTCGTCCTTGTGCCCGGCTTTCCTGGCCAGTTAGCCACCACAAGCTACGAACCAAGCTGCAAACTCAAGCAGGACTGATAACTACGCAGCAGCTGAAGAACATCTGATGGATGTGTATGTGCGTGTGTGTGTGTGTGTGTGTATGTATAGGTATTAGGTATAATGGTATAATGTGTGTGTATAAGGGTTAAGATATTAGTTATTGGTCATAAATCAAATTGTTATCATAATAAATGTGGCATCTTTATATTTGCGCTATTCTGCAAAAAGGCTTTTCTCACTCCTCCCTGCAGTGGAGCCCTGGGGGTGGTTAGCAGGCCGGGACAAGGGGCGAGGGAGCAATTTCCAGAGGGTTCAGGCACACAGCTGCAAGGCCAGGTCATGTCACAATGACCATGTTTTCACATGCAAATTGGGTCAGTGGGTTGGCAAACGTGCCTGATTTGCCACATGAGTGGCCAGCTGCCGTGACTGAATGCACGAACGCGGCACACAGCTGTAAGTGCGAAATGTCCACGTTATCATGACCTCACTGGTTTGGAAATCCAGCCTGTGCACCAGGCTGATGCAGGGACCGTGCTAGGCCCAGAGAAAAGGGCCATGGTGCCTGCCGCTAGCCCCCTGAGTTACTTCGCAGCATTTTACCTGGCTCAGCTTTGGTGCATTTTCTGTGGCAGCCGATAACGCAGCACTTCTCGTCCATGGAGCACTGCGCGTCGTCAGAGCAGCTCACAAGACAGATGGTGACCAGGCCGGGGTCTGGCTTGGGACAATACCCAGGGTGCACTGGGAAAGAAGGGAAAAGCACAGGGAATTTGTCAAGCCATGTGTACTTACGGCCCAGTTCTGGGGTGTGGATCGCTCGGTCAAATAGGCAAGGCCTGGCAGGTATATGGCAATGCAATGCCCTTCTGTGGAACTGCCGATCTCCCTAGAGCGCCTGTCACTTTGCTGCTAAGGAAGAGTTCCTGGTGTGTGTGATATGTTCACTGGAGCAGCCGGAGCGGCTACAGAATGAGCACCAGGTGCAGTGTGAAAATGTAGCACACCCGTGTGAGTAACCACAGCCGTTCTAACGGGCATGGTGATGTTGTGAACAGACACAACAGAGCACAGCAGCTCCCAAGGGCGGGAAGGAGAGGGCCTGAAGTCCAGGGAAGCTGTGGCCTGTATCAGAAGAGATGCTGTTCCCAGACTGGATGGGTTCCCCCACTCTCCTTCCTGCAGAGTGTGCTGACACCGATTCTGCAGAAGCAGAAGTCTGCCCCATGGCTAGCATAGCTTGGACACGTCTCCCTTTGCCTCCCCTGCAGAGGCCGGGGAGGGAGCTGGGGACTGTGAGCCAGGAGATGAGGCAATGACTACATTGCATCATAGGGAGCGGGTTATTGTGCCCAAACGGCCAGAGCCAAAACCCGCACGTCACTTTTCAGCTGGCAGGACACAGTGTCAGGCTCCCCCCACGCCTCGTGGCAGGAGCTGCTGTAGTCTGGGGGCTCTGGCAGAGCCCCGGTGAGGGCATCGCAGGGTGGGCCTGGCTCTGGCTGATGGTGGGCAGCCGTTTCTCCTAGAGCCCTGAGGATCTCTGTTCCCAGCGTCCTGGTGCAGGGCTCATGGCCTCACTCCCCACAGAGCCCCCTTTAGTACAGCTCAGCAGCACCTTCCTGACCCCTGCAGCAGTCAGCATATGCCCTGAAGCCTGAGAGCTGATCACCCTAATCTTAACAGGTGGTAGCGCCATCCGGGCAGAGAATTCCACCGGCCGCTACGCCTCTGTGCAGAGACCCCTTTGTGACGGTGCTAGAGCTGCCTTTTGTCTCGTCAGCCCCCCCACCTTGTGCTTTATTCTGGGACGGGGATGAAGAGACTCTCCTGCCCGCCCGTAGGGGATCAGCCAGTACCTGAATCTGGGAGGACGCAGACTCTCCTGTCGCCTTCGTTGCAGCATTTCTCGCTCCCTGGGCAGGACTCGTCCGAGAGACAGTAGGCCTGAGGGGGGCGTGCGGGCCCCTTCATTTCGGCCGGACACTCACCGTCCTTAGCTGTGGCTGTGCAAGAGACAAGAGCCCCTGTCACTTGGAGGAGACAGTCACAGAGCCAGAGAATCTCAGGGCTGGAAGGGACCTCGGGAGGTATCTAGTCCCACCCCCTGCTCAAAGCAGGACCAATCCCCAACTAAATCATCCCAGCCAGGGCTTTGTCAAGCCGGGCCTTAAAAACCTCTAAGGAAGGAGATTCCACCACCTCCCTAGGTAACCCATTCCAGTGCTTCACCACTCTCCTAGTGAAATAGTGTTTCCTAATATCCAACCTAGACCTCCCCCACTGCAACTTGAGACCATTGCTTCTTGTTCTGTCATTGGGTACCACTGAGAACAGCCGAGCTCCATCCTCTTTGGAACCCCCTTTCAGGTAGTTGAAAGCAGCTATCAAATCCCCCCTCATTCTTCTCTTCTGCAGACTAAACAATCCCAGTTCCCTCAGCCTCTCCTCATAAGTCATGTGCTCCAGCCCCCTAATCATTTTTGTTGCCCTCCGCTGGACTCTTTCCAATTTTTCCACATCCTTCTTGTGGTGTGGGGCCCAAAACTGGACACAGTACTCCAGATGAGGCCTCACCAGTGCCGACTAGAGGGGAATGATCACGTTCCTCGATCTGCTGGCAATGCTCCTACTTATACACCCAATATGCTATTAGCCTTCTTGGCAACAAGAGCACACTGTTGACTCATATCCAGCTTCTCGTCCACTGTGACCCCCAGGTCCTTTTCTGCAGAACTGCTGCCTGGCCATTTGGTCCCTAGTCTGTAACAGTGCACGGGATTCTTCCGTCCTAAGTGCAGGACTCTGCACTTGTCCTTGTTGAACCTTGTTCTGCAGGGAATGCCCTGCTGGGAGGGGAGCAGCTGTCCTTGCTGCGCTCTCCCCACCCAGCCTGGAAATGCAGGGTCCCGGCCTGATCCTCGAGGCCAAGTGCCCGAAGCTGGGGGCTCTTGCAGGAGAGGACTGTCATTACCCCAAGAGAAGGAAGGCACAGCACGAAGCTGCAGGGAGTTGCTGTAAGGTTTAGACGGGTGAATATTTATTAACTATTCTAAAGCCCCCCATCATGTCCATGCCTCAGCCCATTAATCCAGCCCATCCCGGGCCTGCGCTGCGGGGAGCCGCAGCAGAGCAGAACGTGCTTCTGTTGCAGTTGTGTGACTGGGCTGCTGTGCGTCAGTTGCTCCTAGCCTGGGGCGATGCTGTCGAAGGCAAACAGCCTGCAGTGAAAGGCCGGCGTTGCCTCTCCCAGGGTCGAGTGGAGATGTTCAGCGTTCACCCCAGTGCCTGTGGGTCTCCCTGGGGTTTTGCCACGGAAGAACCTGCTGCCTGGCTGAGGTCTGACGCGCGCGGGAGACGGAAGGGCCCGATCCTGCTCCCCCAACATCAGGGGCAGCAGAACCCAGCCCCTCAGCTGTGGCGCTGCCTCTGACTCTCGCGCTGGGCGAACGATGGAGCTTTTGGTTCAGTGGCCAAGACACACACACAAACAGTCATTTCCGGTGGAGCAAAACCTTCACTTTCCAAGTGGCTTTTACCTTTATTTTTGTTAAATGGAGCTACATTTGAAACAAAATATCTCAACTTTGTGACCTCAGCCAATTTCATTAGCTCACTCCTGCTTTCTGTGCCAAGGTCACCAATCAAACTATCAAATAAGATTGGTCCCAAGACTGCTCCTAGAAGAGCTCCACCAAGAACCTCCCTCCAGCCCGGCCCTCCCCCTTCCAGCACAACCCCTTTCGGGGTCATCTCCCCTATCGTCAGCTCCTCACCCACACCACAGGTCTTGTGCTAATCCCATCTTCTCCACTTTAACTAGCTGCATCCTGTCAGATGCTTTACTGACGTCCTGCTAGATTAGATTAGGGGGAGGGATAGCTCAGTGGTTTGAGCATTAGACTGCTAAACCCAGGGTTGTGAGTTCAATCCTTGAGGGGGGCCACTTGGGGATCTGGGGCAAAATCAGTACTTGGTCCTGCTAGTGAAGGCAGGGGGCTGGACTCGATGACCTTTCAAGGTCCCTTCCAGTTCTAGGAGATGGGATATCTTCATTAACTTCAACGTCTAGAGAATCAGTTCTCTTATCAAAGAAAGACACCAGGTTAGTCAGGCACAATCTGCCATTGGTAAACCCCTGGAGCATTTTATCCCATTTTCCATTTACCTCCCGGTCTTTATTCTTTCCTTCAAAATTTGTTCGAAGCCCTTATGTTCTACAGAGGTCAGGCTAAAGGGGCTGTATTTTCCAGGATCACTTTTCCCCCCTTTCTTAAATACAGCCATTATCTTGGCTATTCTCCAGTCACACGGTACCACCCCCGATTTGATAGATGTATTAGCAGTCTTGCTACCAGGCTCCGGGCAGCATTCTGGGCTGGGGATTGTCTGGCTTTCTAGTCCCTGTCTCACCTGGAGAGTGCGGAGAGAGACCAGATTGGCCAGAGACTCCTTTTGCAGCAGGAGTGGCAGGCCGGACAGCTAGCTTGTTGTCCATTTGAGGGCCAGCACCGGTTACAGATCAGAGGCTTTGCAGCCACCTTTAGTCGTTTCACGTTGGAGACGTTAGCATGGCTGAGTCTGAAATCCACTGCTGTTTAGTCAATTCTTTCCCTCCGAAACCCAGAAGAGCCTGTTCCCCGGTGCAGCTGGGCTGGGAAAGCCGGGCTGGCAACTGGAGTGTGGACAGAGCTCCCGTGTTTACAGCATTGTGCTGGTCCCTGCTCTGAGAAGGGGGTGAAGCCAGGTGGCAAAAATGTCTGGGCCTCTTAAAAACCAGATTGAACTGGCGCAGTGCCACCCAGAGCT
Organism: Trachemys scripta elegans; assembly: GCF_013100865.1. NCBI lineage: Eukaryota > Metazoa > Chordata > Testudines > Emydidae > Trachemys > Trachemys scripta. The sequence goes on from NC_048309.1 coordinate 1,024,109, forward strand.
GACAGCAGCTGTCAGCCTGGCCAGTCCTGGGGGTGGGCGGCTCGGGACTGAGGTGTTCAAACCCTGGCCTCGCTCTTCCACCTGCAACTTACAGATATAAATACCTGTGTGCGCTTGCATGGCCGTGCACTGGGGCTGCGTACTGCACGTGCTGAGTGTGCTCCGGGCAGATCTTACAGCATGCATGGCCTGGTCCCTGGGCAAGGGCCCAGCCGGAAAGGCAGCCCTATAAGCAGGGTGGATTTCCATGGGCAGCATGTGGCGGCTCCTCCTCTGAGCCCACGTCAGCGCCACGCAGGGCTAGGACTATGGAGCTCCTCGTTACCCAGCCATCGAAGGCCAAGCCGCTGCTGGGCTCTAGATACCCCAGTGCCATGGCTTGCATCGCACCATGACGGCACACTGCTCTTTCCCTCACCCTGGCTGCCCTGGGCCAGAGGAACAAGGCAAACCACTCACCGCGTTTCTCGGCGTTCCCCAGGGTGAGGAGCCCCAGGAGGAGGAAGATGGTACCTGCCTTCATGGTGCTGTCAGGGGCTATCTCTGAGCACTCAAGGCTGAGCTAGGGGGGATTTAAACCCTGCATGGGTGGGGCGGGGCCAGCAGGGGGAAGGGCTCTGGCTTCCACCTGGTGACCTATGGCATCCTGCCAGAGGCCAGCTCCCAGCCAGTGCCAAGCCTGGGAGAAGCACAAACACAGGAGGGGAGTTCGCAGAAGCCTGAGCTGGACGCCCTGCCAGGTTGTGTCAGCTGGGTGCATGTCAGCCTGACTATCTGCAGCCGGGGTCTGCCCATGTGTCCTGGGTCAGGCGCAGGTCTCAGGCAGCCTTTCTTTGCCTGAATCCCCTCCGCTCTCATGCCAAACATCTCTCTACCCCACTTCTGCTCCAGCCCCATTGCTCTCCCTTGCGCGGCTCGGGAACGATAAGGATTTGGGTTATACTCTGACATGCCGTGTGCTAGTCCACGGGGACGCCAAGCTGGTGGGCTCCCTGCACTGCTGGATTATATTGTCTCTCTGTTCGCTTGGGGTTCAGTGAATATGGAAAATTGTCAATAAACAGAATGGAAACAAAGACCAAAGCGATCTGGGGCCCTTTAACGTGACAGCTGAGAAGCGTAATGTTAGCGGCCAGGCCTGAAGGGCCTTGGCGGAGACACGAAATGGTGTCACAGAACAGAGATATCATGGGAGCAAAAACAGTGGCCTTGGCCTCTTGGAAAATGTTTGGCCTCAGTCTGGCAAAGCATGTGCCAAAGCTTTGGGTCTGTGGATGGTCTGAGCTTGGACCACACAAGTCAGACTCTGGTATGGGGGAGTGGAGCCTGCCCACCCTGGGAGTCACCCCAAATGGGCAGCGCATGAGACACCAGCAGATCTGCATCCGGATCCTGTTTCAATCCTGTAAGGTGCAAATGAAGTCTTTCCTGTGCGCAGGGAACCTGAATGATCCCGGTCATGGCCCCACTGTCTGTGTGATCTCAGGCTGCCCCCCTGCAGCAGAGACCTGGTGCCTGCCTGAGACCCCATCCCGAGGGAGCACCTCAGCTACTGCTCAGGGGCTGAAAGGTGTCATGCTGGGAGGAGGTCGAGACAATCCAGCCACCTGTGGGGAATGCAGACACCCTTCCCTGATCCCTCCTTGCCCATGGACGAAGAATAAGAGGGGGCGCAATTGGGCCCAGGTGTTAGGATGCATGTTCAGTGGTGATACATGCCCAGGCAAATAGTTGGCGGCGTCTAGCCGCATTTCCCATGCTTGTGCATGTAACTGCAGGAGTTGTGCATGCAAATTGTGTTGCAAATGCAGCCACAATCTACAAAAGTATCTGTAACAATCTGAGACAATGGGAGAGAAAATAATCCTGAAGGGCCAAGGGCAGCACACCTCGACTGTATTCTTTGTGCAATCCTCGGTGCCCCGCTCCGAGTGGGACCAGGGGAAGACACAGGCCCTGCTCCAAGCAGCTAACTCTCTCCCCGGGGCCGGTCCCATCTCCACAAGCACTGCCTGAGTCTGACTGGGCCACACCAAGATTCCAGTGCATGGGAGCAAATCCTGCCTTGCACACACCGACACACCTCCTCAGCGTGCCGATCGGTGCCCGATGGAGTGCAGGAGGAGTGCTGGGGCAGGCACAGTGTGGAAATGTTGTTCGGCATTTCAGACACCGGCTAATGAGCCAGACTAGAGGGGGAACAGGTTTGAAGCAGCCACATCCCTTTATCTGTAAGAATGCAAGCGCCTCCGGTGAGACCCCATTACACGGTCAGAGACACAGTAACAAGTTTGTGAGAGGCACATGCAGAAAAACCCATTTCCACACAGGACAGGGCCTTGACGGCAGAAGAGCATCGCATCAGAGGGTCGTGCTGGGTGAATGGGACCGGCTCCAGGGACCGCAGCTTCCCCGTGGAGCCCCATTCTGGCCAGGGCTAGGCCGCGCCTGAGAGAAAAGGAGAAAGCCGTTGAGGCAGGGCCGTGGACTCACTCCTGCTCCGAGGCGGACCGGCCAGATCCCAGGGCACAGGACTCCGGCTCCCCGGCCAATTGAGGAATCTCTGCCCCTCTGGGCCCACCCGGGGCTGGCAGGCAGCTAGAATGGATGTGGGCAATTAGGGGGACCGAAGGGGAACCCTAAACAGCAAACAGCCCAAGGGGCCCGAGTGCATCAGCAGCAGGGAGCCTGTGCCAGTCGGTGGTTCAGTGAGTCTCAGGGAGCAAGGGAGGAGGATCCCGACACTGCAGGGAGGCCAGGGAGCGTCATGCATCGGCCTTGCCCCCAGACGGGCTCCAAGAGGGCTCTTGCCCCGGCGGGGCTAGTGGGGAGGCTCCAAGGCTGAAATGTCCAGAAGGCAGGTGCTGGGGGTCCCCAGGCTCAGAAGAGAACCCCAAGTTCTGGAGGGACTTTCCGAGGGAAGTGGCTGAGCCACTGACCAAACCCGCAGCTTGGCCAAGCTGGCGGCGCAAGGGGAGGGCTCGGGGCCCCAGCAGCTGAGTTGATACCTCACCGTGGCCTGCGCAGGCCTGGAGACACGCGGCCTCTGTCTCAAAGTTGTTCCTGTTGCCCTGGCAGCCGCCGTACGTGAACCCGTCACACTGCCCGGTCTTGGCATTGTAGAAGAACCGGGGCAATGCGGCATCGCAGGGGCCCACTTCAGGGGGGAGTTTGCAAATGTCTAGTACAGAGAACAGAGAGTGCCCGGCACTGGGCGGACTGGTGGGAGCAGGCGGGGGTAGGGCGGATGGCCCTACAGAGTGAGATCAGCCCCCCTCCCCAGGCCCTGCTCTCACCAGGGGGCCCGCAGGCCTGCAGACACTCCTCTTCCTCAGCAAAGTTGTTCGGGTTCCCCTGGCAGCCGCCGTAGATAAACAGCTCGCAGTGCTGGGAGCTGGAGTTGTAGAAGAGCCGCGGGACCCAGGCTTTGCAAGGCCCAATGTCGGGGCCGAGCTGGCAGAAGTCTGGAGGTGCAGAGCAGAGCGGAGGAGGTGTGGGGACAGGACTCCATGTGGCACAGCTCTCTGTCTCCGACACGGCTCCATGCCCCGCGGGCATGGCAGGGCCCATCTGAATGCGGCAGAGCTGCCCACAGGGCTCGGCCCATGGGAAGGGCCAGGCAGTATCGAACCCAAGAGGCCCCCCAGGGAGCTGAGCTCAATGCTAGGCAGGCTCCCAGCGCTGCCTCTGCCTGTCGGGCAGGGCGCTGTGCTCTGGGGGACCTGCCCTGCCCCTGGGCCCCGGCTTCTGAGTCTTGCTGCTCACAGATGGGGGGGCAGCGGGGCGGGGGGGGGTGCACACCCTGCTGCAGATGTCCTCTGCTCGGGCCAGACTGGTGCCTACTGGGATTGTTCAGCTTGGAAAAGAGACGACTGAGGGGGGATATGGGAGAGGTCTATAAACTTATGACTGGAGCAGAGAAAGTGAATAGGGAAGTGTTATTTATCCCTTCACATAACACAGGAACCAGGGCTCACCCAATGAAATTACTAGGCAGCAGATTAAAAACAAACAGAAGGAAGTATTTCTTCACCCAGCGCACAATGAACCTGTGGAACTCACTGCCAGGGGATTCTGTGAAAGCCAAAAGTATAACTGGGTTCAACAAAGAATTACATACATTCCTGGAGGATAGGTTCATCAATGGCCATTAGCCAAGATGGTCAGGGAGGTGACCCCATGCTCGGGTGTCCCTAAACCCCTGACTGCCAGAAGCGGGGCCTGGCCTCTGTCAGGACAGGGTACGGGGCTAGCGGGACCACTGGGCTGACCCTGTATGGCCGGTCATATGTTCTCTTACCAGAGACAGGCTCCCAGCAGCGGGTTCCGCACCGGCCTGGGCAGCACTTCTCCGGGCCTGGGCAATCCGCATCCCGAAAACAGGTGGAGCAGGATCTGTTCACCAGGCAGGGGTGGCAGCTCTTACTGAGGTTCAGGCCTGCGGGCTTGAGGACCGGGCAATACCCGGCCTTCTCTGCAAGCAAGGGACTTGCTCAGAGTGTGGGGGGCTGAGCGGAGCCTTGGGAAACCTCCGTTCCACCCCTCACAGCGCTGGCTGGATGCAGCTACTGGCCGGTCTGGTCAGGGAAAGAAATGCCCCCAGACCCCGGGCCCAGAATCCCTCTCAGCCTGGCGCTTCCCTGTCTCCCCGTTATCCAGTCAGTCTGGAGCCCCCCATTGCAGTCAGTCTGGAGCCCCCCATTGCAGTCAGTCTGGAGCCCCCCTGGTGAGCCGTGCGCGGTGCCCTTGGACGTGAGTCATGGCTGGTGCAGTGCAGCGATCTGTCTGCAGCCAGGGGCTGGCGTACCCCTCCCGAGGGGACCCTCGGCTCGGCTCGGCCGGCGCAGGGCGCTCTCCCTGCACTGATGCACAGCCCCTCGCCGTCTCTGGTACCTTCTGCTGGGTCAACGCAGCGGAATCTGCATGCGATATAGCAGCACTTCTGCTCTCCCGGGCACTCAGGGTCACTGGAGCAATGGGCCGATACTGAGTGGGCACATTGGACTGGATCGGGGGGGCAGGTCCCAGGTCTCACTGCAACAGAGAGGGGCCCTGGTGTATACAGTCCCTGCGGGTGGGAGGTTAGTGGATTGCTATTCCCCGTCAGCTGTCCGGCTGGCTGGGTTGGCTGGGGTGGGAGCTGTCTGTCTGGGGTGGAAGCCCCCCCCCGGTTATTCAGTCAGTCTGGGCTACCTGGGCTGTCTGGGGTGGGAGCGGACTGTCTGGGCTGTCTGTCTGGGGGGGAGCTGGCAGGGGGGGGAGCTGGCTGCCTGGGCTATCTGGTGTGGGAGCGGACTGTCTGGGCTCTCTGTCTGGGGGGGAGCTGGCAGCGGTGGGAGCTGGCAGGGGTGGGAGCTGGCTGCCCGGGCTGCCTGGTGTGGGAGCTGGCAGGGGCGGGAGCGTTACAGATGCAGCATGTCCCCCTCGGGGGGAGGAGAAAGTGCCTGGAGTCCCAGCAGAGCAGGATGCGCTGCACAGAGCCATGCCGGCGTGCCCACATGGAGGGAGGGCTTTGATGGTGGAACAGGGCGCGAGAACTGGCGGAGACCCTGGGGATGTCACAGCCTGGAGAGGAGAGTTCAGGTAGAAGATTCCCTCCCACCCCCCTCTCATCCCAGCAGAGCCGCAGACACTCTGGGACACACCGCTTGCCTGTTAGCCCCCCTCTCCCCTCGACAGTGTCACTTACCCTGGTCACGGGCAGGGAGGAGGCTGTCACTGCCCCTGGGTGCTGGGAACAGAAATGGGGGAGTTGTTGTGACAGGCGCGAGGGACACCTGCCCACTGTGTGCAGGTACCACGCTCTGCGTGCGTGCCTGGGCTGGCTCCGTGGCCGGATAAAGGAGGTTCCCTGCAGGCCTAAAGTGAGTGGGGGTAACTGACTCCCCACCAGGAAACAGCATCCCTGGTTTGCCTGGGGGCTCAGGAGACACTGACATCAGTGCTAAGCAGAGCAGGGCTCATCAGGCTCCAGGCGGGAACCGACCGGCGTGGGTGACCAGAGACAGGAGCCCCCGATGAACTGTCAGACCTGCCCGGGTCCCCACAGGGCAGAGCTGGAAGATCGCTGGGTGACCCCGTCACAGCTCCCAAGGCAGCAGGTCTGCGGGGCCTGTGCTGCCATCGGCCCTGCAGAGCATGCAGTGAATCGCTGGGGTCCGCAGCCCCACGCCCTGTCTGGGGAGAGGACGACAGGATCCTGCCCCAAGAAAGGTGATGGTTGGAGGCCTGAGCCCTAAAGCCCCGAGGGGGTCGGAGGTACAGCTACCCTGGGAAACGTGACAGTGAGCAGTGGCCGGTGGGGGAGAGGGGTGGGGCGGCTCAGTGACCCCCGCGGAGGAGGAGTGGCCAATGCACCTGGGCGGGGTGGGGGGCCTCCCACAGCTGTCAGCCACATGCTGCTGCAGGCTGAGTGATGCTACGTTATTCACCAGCCCAAGACAGCTCCAGAGAGACCTTCCTTCCCTCCTGTGTGTTTGCCAGGCCCAGCACGCAGGGCCCATCCAGCCGGGGATCTTGGCTCTCCCAGCACAGGCAGGGCAAGAAGCCCCTAGCGCCCCGCCCCTCGATCAGTGGCTGGCTCTTGCCCCCAGGTTTATTTTACCCCCTTGTTTTGGGTTATGGGACATGGGGATTAGACGCAGCCAATGGGCCCTCTGTGCCTGTCATTCCTCAGCATCGGATCCCCCAGCGACCGCCGGCACCAGCGCTGGGCAGTGCCGTGATCTCGGCGCAGCCCTTCCCGGCAGGCCCCGGCGGTGCCGGACCGGGAGATCCACGCACTGAGAACCCGGCTGGAGTCACTCGCAGTCTCGGGTGCCTGCGATGGGTCTGCCCAGGTGTGAAAGCAGCGCTGACTGTTGCTGGGGCAGGCCACGTCCTGCTGGCACAGGGGGGCAGCACGCGGGAACAGCCTATGGAATTGGGGGGCAGGTCATAGCCACGTGGAAGTGGCGTGCTTTTGGCATGGGGAGCTCCTCGGGGGCTCCACAGCGGGACGGCAGCTGCCATGCCAGCTCTCCGGGACGGTGGAGCTGGGGAGAGGGAGCAGTCCCTGCAGGAGTGCAGAGCCGAGCTCCCAGCCTTGGGCAGCTCCCTGCAAGACCCAACTTTGCAGGGAATCCCCTACTGGGAATCCTGCTGCCAGGGACTGTTCCTCCCAGGTGCCCCCAGCAGCCAGTCTCTGTGCTAGGGCATTGTCAGGCTCAGTGCCAGCCTGTCCCAGACAGTGTGATGAGAGAGGGGGTTACGGGGACCCAGCTCCTTCCCGGGAAAGCAGCAGTGAGCTCCCAGCAGCTGGCGGAGAGGGTCTCACTGCAGCTGGTACCTGTGGCTGGCTGCACGCAGCACAGCCCACGCCCACAAGAGCAGCATTTCTTGCTCCCTGGGCACTGGCTGTGATTGTGCCACAGGGAGACTCTAATGCCAAGCCCCTCCGGGGTCGGGCTGCACTGCTCGGCGCCGCACGGGAACAACACGAGCCCCAATGGGGCCCAGAGCCACGCAGGGAGGAGATACTGGACTGAATCAAGAGATTCCACTCAGGGCTTCCTCCAACCACCACCCTGGGGCTGGGCTCCCCCACACCACTGCCCACTCCTGCCCACGGCACCTGGCCAGGGCTCCTGCCCACTCCACTATGTGCATCTATTGCCCCACGGCACCCTGTTGCGCGCCCAGTGAGCAGGCTGGTAAAGCCCCCTTTGCTTGCCCTGATGCCCATGCGCTGCCCCGGCTGGGACGCGACCGAGAGTGCTAGGGGGCAGCAAATGCTTGTAGGGCCAGGGCGCAGGAGACCTAATCGAGGCTGAGACCGTGAGCGCTAGGGAGGCTGGGGCTGCAGCCCGGCTCGCCCTGGGCAGGAGCCAGGCAGGCGGTGCCACAGCTGACATGGCTTGGACCATCCCTGTGCTTGACACATCGAAAGAAGCTGGAGCTGCCCTGGACCACACCGCAGGGACACGGCCCAGGCAGGAGACTGGGGGGGGGCAGGGCAACCCCTGCCTGCTAGGAGTGTGATATAATCTCTCACTGACAGGTGACAGGGCCAGAAAGAGTTAATTGCCTCCCAGACTGACCTGACCCAGGGCCCAACTTTAGAGACTGGTTAGGAAGATCTGTAAATGACTAGAGCTTTGAAATGCGAGTCTGCATTGTTAGAGATCTCAAGGGGAGGTGTTTGCTCAGGGCTTGTGATGTCAGCAAACAAGTCTTGTCTATTGCTATAACTTTGATTCAAAGATCAAAACAGGAGTATTAACATTTATGATGATATTGAGGGAAATAGTATTATTGTCTCTGTGTCTCTTTGATGGGTTGTGGTAACCTGCAGCTGAACTGTTTAATGGATAAATGACCCTGTGCTAATTGCCAGGATGGTTGGGAGAAGGAGAGTTAAGCCTATTGTTTTCTCAGGCCAAAAGGCTGCCAGGGCCCCAGCAGCTGTGTGCTGTGCGCTCTGGGGTGTCAGGGGCCGTGTGCTGTGTGCTCTGGGGCACCAGGGGCCGTGTGCAGTGTGCTCTGGGGCGCCAGGGGCCGTGTGCAGTGTGCTCTGGGGCGCCAGGGGCCATGTGCTGTGTGCAGTGCGCTCTGGGGCGCCAGGGGCCATGTGCTGTGTGCAGTGCGCTCTGGGGCGCCAGGGGCCGTGTGCTGTGTGCAGTGCGCTCNCTGGGGCGCCAGGGGCCGTGTGCTGTGTGCAGTGCGCTCTGGGGCGCCAGGGGCCGTGTGCTGTATGCAGTGCGCTCTGGGGTGCCAGGGGCCGTGTGCAGTGCGCTCTGGGGTGCCAGGGGCCGTGTGCAGTGCGCTCTGGGGCGCCAGGGGCCGTGTGCTGTGTGCTCTGGGGCGCCAGGGGCCCAGCCAGACAGGGAGAGCAGTGCCAGCCCTGTGAGCACGAGCGGGACAACACAGTCTGTCCCTTTCCTCCAAACCTGTTAAAATATCCCTGGGACAGACCAGAAGGACCCAGCGCTCTGATATCCCCCAGGGCCCCAGCCCCCTCCCCAGCGCTCAGCTGGCAGTGCCAGCGACAATCAGCCAAATCAGAGGCGTCTCAGAGACAAAGAGCCCAAAGCATGAGAGGCCTGGCAGCAGGACCTGAGACCGAACGGCCTGGGCGAGGGTGGGGGGGAGGGACCCTGTACCTGTCTCAGCAGGGGCGCACTTCCTGGCACAGCCGACTGGGCAGCACTTGTGCGTGCCGGGGCACTCGGCGTCGGTGTCGCATTCGGCGGTGATGACCCCCATGCACACAAACAGTGTCCTGCGGCACCGGCCCGGCTTCACTGCGACAGCGAGAACGGGGGTAGAAGAGCCCGTGCCGAGCCCCTGTGCCCCATGGCAGCGCAGCCAGGCACAGAGAGCCCCGCCCGGGACAGTGATGCCCACTTCTGGCTCCCGCAGCGCGCCTGGGCCCGGGCAGAGCTGGGGTCAGTCAGGGCAGTCAATGGGGCTGGGGTCCTCCTCCCTGCACAGACACCGATGCCCCCTCCCGTCTAGTGAGGGGGCTGGAGCGGGGCCCTCCCTAGTGCCCAGGGGCCCTGGCAGTGTCGCCCGGTGCTGGCGGCACCTTACCCTGCACGGGTGGGGCACAGGCCCGGCCACAGCTCAGCAGGCAGCACTTCTCGCTGGCGGAGCAGTCGCTGTCCTTGGAGCACGGCGAGAAGCACTCATCGGCCTGGCCCAATCCGGCCCGGGCAGGGCAGACCCCAGGCCTCACTGGGCAGACACAGAGAGACAATGTAAGGGCTGGCTGGGGCAGGGAACATCCCAGTGGGCCCTGCCCTCCTCGGGGCCCCCTCAGACCCACCCAGCCCAGGGCAGCTTCGGGCCCCACACAGGAACATCTGGGCCCTTCAGCCCTTCTCTCTGCCCCTCAGGGACAGCCGCCAGCGTCAGAGGCTTCCAGGGGAGGGGTGAAACCCCAGACCCCTCATCCCCATTAATTCCCTTCTCTCTGGTTCCATCACTGCACTTGGGGAAGACGGGATGAGCCATCGCCTCTGCCCTGCAGCCCTCTGTCCTGTCACCCTTCATGCGTCTCTTTCCCAGGTGGAGCAGCTCCCCCGGGACCCCACAGATCCTGGCTTCCCTGCCCTCCTCTCTGGGTCTGTCGCAGCCTTTCCTGAGCCGAGGGGACTGAGGAACCAGGACCAGGGAGGCCGGCAGGCCAGGGCCTGTACCTTCTCCCCCAGCTCCCGGGCTCAGCCCTGGTGGGCCACCGGCTCTGGCCCAGGCTGGCTGTATGGCGCCCTGTGTCCCTTACCAGGGCCCCCACAGGCCTGGAGACACTCTGCTTCCCCCTCGAAGTTGTTGGGGTTCCCCTGGCAGCCCCCATAGATGAATCTGTCACACGCCCCGGAGCTGGTGTTGTAGAAGAAGCGAGGGAGGTCGGCGTCACAGATGCCCATCTCGGCAGGCAGCTGGCAGATATCTGGGTGCCCAGGCAGAGAGAGGGGGTTCCAGAGAGGGGTCTCGCTGCTCCCCAGGGGGCCAGGGGCAGGGTCCCGCGCGTGGCAATGCGGAGGAGGGGCGCTGCAGCAGGAGTTCAGGGACCCCAGCCAGAGGCCAGTGCAGCTCCCCCGGCGGATGGAGGGGTACAGCCTCGGTCTTGAGAGGACCCTGGGGAGGAGTGAGGTTTCTAGGTGTCGGGTTTGCGACCCAAACGCCTGATCAAAAAGTGACCCTGGTGGCTCCGGGCAGCACAGCTGACTGGGCTGGCAGGCTCCCTACCTGGCTCCATGCAGCTCCCGGAAGCGGCAACATGTCCCTCGGCTCCTAGGCGGAGGGATGGCCGGGGGGCTCTGCTCACTGCCCCCACCCCGCCGTAGGCGACGGCTCTGCAGCTGCCATTGGCCAGGAACTGCAGCCAATGAGAGCTGCGGGGACGGCGTCTGTGCACGGAGGCAGCGTGCACCATGCATCGCGCAGAGCCACCTGGCCGCCCCTATGCCTAGGAGCCAAGGGACATGTCACTGGTTCTGGGGACCCCCCCGAGGTAAGTGCTGCCCGGAGCCCACACCCCACACCCCCTCCTGCACCCCAACCCCTGCCCCAGCCCTAAATCCCTAATTTCTGGCCCCACCCCAGAGCCCACACCCCCAGCCGGACCCCTCACTCCCTCCTGCACCCCAACCCCTGCCCCAGCCCGGTAAAAAGGAGCAAGTGAGTGAGGGTGAGGGAGAGCGAGCGACGGGGGGGAGAGCAGGGGTGGAGTGAGCGGGGGCGGGGAAAGTTGGCCGCCCTCGGGCGGACACGGGACTCTCAGGCCCCCTCACCCTCGCTGGGTGGTTTGCAGACATGGCCGCAGCCGGTGCTGCAGCACTTCTCCGCCTTGCTGCAGTCACTGTCGCTGCGGCATCCCTCCACGCAGGGCCCCAGGGAGCCTCTGAGCACGGCGGGGCACGCGCCAGGCTTCACTGCAACGCAAGGAGCCGCAAGCGTCAGACCCCGCCCGCTGGAGCCCCCCCGCTGG